>NW_020170424.1:176783-195702 GCF_000524195.1 Echinococcus granulosus | reverse complement strand
CTCGGGACGCTACACTATTGCTAATGCGACATTCCATTACGCAAATATCTGGGTAGGCTAAAGGCGGCAATTATGCTTTAGTCCCCAACATGGCATGCGCCAACATTATTTAAAACGTGCCGTTCTTTTTGTCTCTTATGCTGTGGATTTGACAAAAGCTGTTGTGAAAAACAAATCAAAGATAGGGAAACGTCTTCGAGGTTGATTTTAATTGTAAATGATGAGGAATGAAACTTAAAATCTTAAGGGTTAGTAAATCAAACTTGACTTCCTGTGATATTGTTGCAAAGCCCTTTACACAAATAACCTCAAGTAAAACTAAGCATTGGTAAGGTGGTTTTTAATAAAAAAGAATTTGCAGCGCCGAACGTTTAGAGTTTAGGCGTCATAGCCGAGTTTTAAAAAGTCAGGACCATAAAATAAATGCTTTATCGTCTATTTACCGTAAGTTTCCTTTTTTTAAAGCTGCTTAGTTTAGCTTTCGAGCAAATTAAAACCTGAAAAGATAAGAGCATCAAGCCTTATATGATCTCGTGCCTTTCAAAGGGTGCGTAAAATCAACCGCAGTATTAACATTAATAAATAATGTAGGTAATTACGGAAGGAATCTTGTTTAGAATGTCATTTGTTGGGTAATCACAACCACTATTTCTCATCTCTCTTTGCACAAAATAAAGACTAGCTGCAGATCCCACTTTTATGTTGCCTTTTACCTCCAGTAGTCAAATGAAAATATGGCTCTAGACGTCTACTAAGCCGTGCTTTCAATCGTCTCCTTCATTTTACAAGTAGGAGGAAAGTGAAATGAACTAACACGAGCTCACAATTTGTATCCACTTGAGGATTTAGTGCAAGCTCCTCTTATGGGCAACTCTAGCAATTGAAAGAAATATCAAATTCTGCTTTGACTTCCCTTCTAAAAAGAACCCCTCTTTTACCTCTAATCTGTTAGGCGCCCAGAAAGCAAAATTTTTCTGGCAGTGGATTAGTATGCCAAACGAAATGTAGGATCGGCGTTAAAAGGAATTCATAATGATAGTCAACAACGATTCCTTTGCAATAACAGAATTTGGAATACAAGAGTCACGACGCATCACAAGTCATCTTATTAGTAGAGAAGCTCGATTGTGCACTGCTTTTATTGAAGTTGAATAAAAAGTAACGTGACCTGTTGTAATCTTTTGATGGCGACTATTTGCCTAACTTCAACCACTACTTTGTAAGTACACATCACCTGCTTCATCGTCACTCTTCAGACAAATAATATTCCACGATTTATTTAAATGCCTTTCATTACTTTGTCATCACATACTGCGCCTGGTTCAAGCGTTTCACAGCAGTCTTGTAAACGACTTTTATAGCCTTGAAAGAGTGTTACAGACGCCCTGCCAAGCAGTCAAGTTCAGATCACAGTCACAAGTGATTTAATGGTTTAAAAAAAGGCAAAAATCTTGAATTTCAAATGAAACCTACTGTGTCAGTAGACTTGTTCCAAGACATGCTTTTAGGTACGCCAGCTATTTCATCCTGATAACACTTTTACTTACAGTTATGCTTCATCATTATACACGTAAATGTTGGGAGTGTCTATATGCCCAGAAAACGCTTCTGCCTTGATTGCCTGCAAGATTTTTTTCTATTCACAACTAGAAGGACTAGTTCCGTTTCAACAGATTGATGGGTGAGAAGCATGAACAGATACATCTTAAATTTACTAATAACCATTACGAGAATACAACTAGTCATAATGATAAGAAAAACTTGGGAATGAATCCATCTGGTCCTTACAAGGGGTGGACTCCTACTCAAGTACACACGCGCTCTACACTAGGCTGTATGATCCCGTTAGCTGATTGTTTTCCAGGGGATCCAAGCCCACGCACAAACAACAGTTTCTAGTAACAGCAATAATTTTGTACTCTTGCTAGATGCACAAGTCGTTTAACTTAAAATGAATGCTGGAATAACCTACAGTTAAACTACGAATTTAAAATGTACATGCGCATGACGAAAACAAGCTGAAGCGCTCAAGAAACAACTCGGAAAAAACAGAGATCTGAGTGTAAACTTTACGTTCACTATCTAACAGAAATAGTGACATTCCAGTAGCACCTAGTACTACTTATTTCAACTCGTATTCCGTACTTACCTTTAAGGTGTAAAACAAATCTACTAATCATACTTACTCTTCTTCCTTTTGGTTTTCTTAACCTTCCTGTTCCTCTGCTTTGCACATTGTCAATGCTCCAGCATTCGCAGTGGCATCAGTGATGGAAGTAGTGTTAATGGCCATTGGGTCGGAGAGCGAAGGGTTTAAGTTGGTTGCATACACTTTTCAGACCCTGTGATGTGCCAAATTAGGATCTGTCATTGAATGGAACTTGTGGTGTTTGCAGTCACCAGCAGGGAATGATGTATATCTTGGCTCTGCAGGATGAAGGCCTTCTAGCCCCTAAGCCACACAACTGGTACGAAATGACAAGACATTAGTACACTTTTTCGGTTGTGCCACGTACTGACTTATTAGCTAGCCAGACATTTTGAAGAGACCACATTTATTTGTCTCCACAATGCAAGCTCTGCCAACTAAGGATGAGTGCTGCTTCACTTCTAAATGTAGGGTTTGTAGGGAATGGATAATGTGCAGCACAAACACCGTTGTGTTCTTTTGCGAAACATTCAAATTCACAGCTATTATTCATCAAAAATATGTCCGTCATACAATTAGTCCGTCAGTTACGTGTCAGACAGGCTGGAATTTAAAACTCCCTATCCAATATACGTAAAAACACTAAATTGTACTAAATAAGGCATTTTTAAGGCTTGTTAATATCTTTTAACGCATGTGATTGGAACTGATTTGCTGATTTTTGACCACAACTTTTCCTCTCCAATTGACGCGGACCTAAACCATTCACTTTAGTACTCAACAAATATGTTTTGTTATAACAAAGTGGTAGAAGTATTTTTTGACATATAGTAGCATGTAATGCTCTGATGACTGAAGAGCCCTTTTAGAGCTGTTGCTCCTATTTTTGTGGGGTACACTGACAGAACAGACTAACAGAATCTAAATTGCATCTAGGTTTGCTGTTCTGCTAACTCACACTACACCTTTTATCAAACGTCTCATTTGGGAAAAAAAGCGTAGTATATGTTGGCACGTCCTTCAACTAAGCAAAATTGAAATAAGCTTTTTGTAAATTGTTTCCTTGCCCCATGAAGAATGCAGCAGACAAATTACTCTGACTAAATATAGGAAAGGAATGATGCTGTACTGGCGGTACCTTCTAACAAATATCTGGTAAACCATCGGACATTGCGTAAACAATACCGCGTCAAGGAGGAATTTCGTGTCTTTTGCTTGCAATGGCCCGCCATTGAGAGTCTAACAGCCTCCCTTGCTATAAGTCGCCTTGACTGCTTCAGGGAGAAATGAAGTGTCACCCAAACTTTGTAGTGGGTGGTCTGTACTAACAAATATGAAATAGCTATTGTATCTTGTGATGTCTGACAAATCAGGCAAGAGAAAAATCCATTTGCAAATGACGTAAAAATGTGCTGTGATGAGGGTTCAGAGGATTGGTCATACCTATGGTCGGTAGACATAATGAAAATATGTAGCTATCAGTATCTATTTATGCGTGAGTTATGCACAGTTTAGGATGCCGCAACTCTTTTTTAAGTCTGGATGTCCCGTCTAACCCACGTGAGCGGCCGGGTTGCCCTCCCATTCCGACCCAACCGCGTGCAATGTGATGAGATGATGGCTATTACAGCCTCCACAATACATGTACATCCACTTAAATTGATCAAGGAAGTCTTAAAAAGTAAAATGAAAAAATTTTGGCAACCCACTTTTAGGAAATACACTTCCAACTCGATGAAAATGCACATACTTAAAAGGAAAACGCTTATGATATTGCCTTAACATTATTCAGCATGAACAGGCACCTCATAAAAGTAAATCCGCTCTTATTCAGATATTCGTGTATACATTTAAGTAAAAATTGTTCAACAAGCAAAAATAGCTACATTTTTATAGTAACAAAAGGATTTTTTCAAATATTTATAAGGGGAGAGAACACTGTACAGTAATTGTTCGATTTTCTTTGCTTAAAAATATACGTATGGGTTTTTTATCTTTATCTTTCAAATCATTCTTATTCGAAGTGGCTACACTTAGTTTTTCTCAAATTACCTGTCACAGCTAAGGTGGATCCACTGCCACCAACTAGCTGAGGTACCCGAAGCAGCGCTGCCTGTGCTGACCAAGCCACTGGTTGTCTGCATTCTTCGCCCCTCTCTACCATTAACTTCAATCCACCTCATGCGCATGCAATCATGGTGTCAAGTGTTGCAGAGGACAGAGGTATTTCAAAAAGTAAACACGATGGGTCGAGATCTATTACCATTTTATGCTAGACCAATTTCTAATAGCCAGTCAGGCAGTTGATCATTAAATGGTAAAAAGCCTTTCCATCATCTGATATCAGGCCCACTAAATGTGGCCTATTTGCTTGGATTACGAAGCGACGTTTCTTTCTAGAGTAATGCTGCTATAAACAAACCATTTCCTCATCATTTTACTTCTGTTTGAATAAATAAATGCATTTCACTATTCTTATAAACCTAGGATTTACCTATTGCGTTCATCAAAATAAAGTGAGAAATAGTCGGATCAACATTTAGAAGTATGTGACGATAGACTGACGACAGTCCATGACCTATGAGGTATGAAAGGAAACGAAAAAGCCGACAAAACTGACCGCTGATAACGGGTCAAGCCAGTTTAGTAGGTACAAATGAAATGCCTAGGCAATTTCGTCTTAGACTTGAGGACCTTGTCTTGCTGCCTTAATCATACTCCTAATTAAGTGGCTTGACTACATGTAGACAGGTAAATGAAAAATAATGACATAAGTGTGGAGCGAGACTCCTCGGTCTCCGCGTCCCAATTCCTAGCGTTCCTAGACAAGCCCGGTTGGTTTACTTTGGACATCTTTATTAAAGACGACAAGATGTATAGGGAAAATACAATATTCAAGAAGGAGGGGAGCCGCAGTCACTAGGTAAGGGAGAGGGCGATCCAGTTACCAGGTTCGAATTTTCTGCTCGCCTCCTCCCTGAAAGGCACATTAAAACAACATAAGTATTACATAAGATTGCCTTCAGGAAAGACATTTATCGATTACTTTAATGATGTGTTAAAAGTTGAGCCAGGCTCTCAACCGTGTCATTCGTCTACTGTCAGCGTATCTCCTAGTAAGATAAAAAAAAGACAGGGAGAGGCGACTTCTCCCTATTCATTTAATCAATCCGCCAGCCGACAGTGAAGTGTTGTACAAACTGGAGAAGAGTATTTAAGATGAAAAGTTTTTTCGATAGAGCCGCCTAATAATCTGACGGTAAAATTTATTTTTGCTTAAATTTTTTTCGTTTTTACCTTTAAAGGAATTTCGCATCTCTCGTAGTGTAAAACTGACCACTGCAGTATGCAAACATTCCCTACATCATACTCTAACACATTCTTTAGGCTACTTCTCTATTCAGCCTAGATATAATGCACAAAAATGATATTTTCTGGTTAAAATATTTTGGAGGAAAAACATTTTTTTTGACATTACCGCAAACAAGGTTCCCAATAGTGTACTTGAATTCCCCTTAAGTGCAAAGTCGTGAATGCAGGTAAAAAGGTAGATTTCGCCCTTGTGCATGCTCCTCAGTCTCAAAGCTCACCCGCTTGCTTTTGCTCCCATTTTCCTCTCATGTGCAGTTATACGCGTTTGTCCCAAAATTCGACCATCACTCGATTCCATGAAAAATATGAGGACAACAGAGGGGGATGTTGGGAGGTACTTGAGAGTTCCTCGGCTTCTGCAGTCCTCGTCGAGAGGATTCATAGATTGTAATACTGAGGGTAAGAAGGGACTGGCCTCATCTTCATCCATTTTCTTGATTTTTCTATTCCTCTAGCCCTATTTCTGCTTACCTTAGGTGCCTTCCTTCTCACATTGACATTGGTATTGCATCGTCATGTGATCACACCCGAGATGCGGCGCATGTTAAAAGAAAAAACGGCGGTGACAAAAGCTGAATGTTTTTTCTAGAAACAAACAGGTAAATAAAATTGGGATTTTGAAACTGCCTTTCTTTTAAATAAAAGTGAAAGATAAAAGCAAAAATAATGCCAATTATTATTTACGTATAGTAAATTTATTCACACATTTAGGTATGACTCAAAAATAGGAAGAATATGAGTTCCATGTGGTGAATGTTATTGATGTCATTTATGCTGCCGTGCTTTAGCTAATTGTTTACCATTGGTGTTTGGTTGTGTAAAACACTCGATCGCTTAGCCTTTAGGTCTCCCAGTAGCCCCTCAGCCCTTCTCTACTTAAAAAAGTATCCTTTGACATAATATTAAGACGAACAACTTCCTAAGGAAATATTCAGAACTCTGCGACCATTCTGTAGTACATCAAATTGATCAAATGCTCTAGTCTACTCCGTTTTAATCTAAATCATTGTTGTTAAAGTGGATACTTTTTATCAGTGCCACCATTGTCACTGCGGATATCGGCGCATCTAAAGCGAGAAGCGTGAAGGCATAGAATGGTAAAGAGAATGAGGATAGGGAGTAAATGGAATTTATTGTATGCTTCCTAAAGAGGCGTGGCATTGTGAAATTCTAATGTAAGGTCAACGGAGCGTCAATTTTGGTAAATAAAAGTTAACGTAGCCTCTATTGATAAATCAGAATAAACAATTGGGTCAAAATCTACTTTGCATCTTAAAATGATGGCTTTTTTACACTCAAATACATTGCTTTTCGTATAAAAGTTTCTCATTTTTCAAGTGTACTACTTTAAATATTAATTAGGTTGTAGTTAATTTTCATTTTCTTTTTTATGCCTCTACATGTGCATCAGGCAAAGGTGCAAAATTATTGCTGTTGCTTTAAACTGTTGTGCGTGCGTGACCTTGGATCCACTTGAGTTGGCGTTTGGAGTAATCAGAAGGGGCAGACTTTACTACGGACGCCCTTACCTGCCGCTGAGTGCGTGTGTACGTAACTCATCGTAGTAACAGGACGCTTTTTTTCCTACATATATTTTACTCTTTTCATTAGCCGTGGTCTCGCGGTGACTAATAGCGCATTCAAGGTCTCTGTGTACGTGATTCTTACCCATCAATCTGTCGATTGAAGATTAATCGTTCTAGTTAGGTGCAAGAAATGAAACTTCATGGCCATGTAGGCAGGAATGCGATGTGGAGCCGTAGAATGAGAAAGTGTACACTTGAGTACAGGTGTCGTCATTATTTGACAAAACAGAACTCAAATCTAATCGTGTTGATTTCAGAATTGGCACACTACGATTATTTTTTACCTACTCTTGGCATGAACATTAGACTATCGCACTGCTGCATGTGGAAAAGGGTGAACACTTGGAAGCAGGGTTAAGATAGATTCAAAAAGTAGGAAGAAGCAGAAGGTGGTGCTTTTATTGCTAAGTACGGAGAATTACGTACTTTGATTGCACAAAATAACTGGCGATTAAGACATTAGGAACAGCTTCCAGATGTGTCTAGCACAGGCAATAACGATGATGATGGGGAGAATTGTTTATACCTGCACAACCATGGAGGGGAAAGTGGTGACGGAAGCCAAGCAAATGGGCCATGATCACTAGCATTGGCATCAGATGACAAATAATAGCATTTAAAGGCCTCTTTACTTGCTTTCTATTTTCCTCTTTCACACAGATTATGAAAATCACACCATTTGGGGATCAAGTTTGCTAATCAATTGACTGACTTACAATTAGAAATGTCCTCCAAATCCCCCTCAAATTTCGCCTAGCAAACACATCTACCCTTTCTCTTCATCTCTTGACATCATGATCACATGCGAAGGAGGTGGATTAGAGTTGGCGGTAGACAGAGTTGAAGGTTATGGATGGCTAGTGACCAAGTCAACACAAGAGTGATGTGTCCATTTGAGATGGGTCTTTCCATTGCCATGGGTGTCTCAGGTAGTTGATGGAGGTAAAACTGCTTCCGCTGACAGTTAGTCTGAGTAATAGGAAGATAAAATCTACTTGAATTGAATGGTTTAAAAGTAAAAGAATTTGTTATTCTCTCCATTACTAAGCGAAAGGAATGAAGTAAGTTTACTCGAATATCTTCCGCATTTTTTTACATTTAAATAACCATTCTGGTATAAATAGGGAATAAAGAAATTTCTGCTTTCTGGGTAACTTCCTTTACAGCCAAATGTGAACACAAACTAATGAAAAGTTGTAATATGCCTTCTTTAGGGTGCTGTGGCGGTCGTTACCTTGCCCATTGTACATTTGCACGTAGATGAACGGAAAGGAGGGGTCAACGGAGCCATGCATGTGAGTTAAACGTAGCTGTAGAACTTGAAAGAATATTGTGGGCGCCTTGACTATGAATGACCTTCGTACGGATAAACTATTGGGGTAATAATTATGACACAGGCACTGACCGCTGACATATTTGCATTCTGTCCATTGCCCATAGACGCTGCCAACCCCCTGTACCATTATCCCAATACGATGCGTAGTTTCACCTCGTTTGCAAATGATTTCAACTTCTCTTCTTTAGTCAGACATCGTAAGATAAAACGACTGTCCTCTGGTTAATAGCATGGACTACCTACTACAACATTTAAGCGGAAACTCTTTTTACTTTGAAGTAGCCAATCCAGCTACTAGTAGAGGAAGTTCAAGGGAGCTCAATGCTAAACAATGCTAGCGGATGACACGAAATACCTCTGATACATGTTTTCCACCTCTCCACCTGGTATGCGACCCTGCTTTATATTGATGCCGAGATAGGATGGTGATCATAGCTTGAAGAAGTGCAAGGACAATTAGAAGGGTTAAGGGTGAGGCGTTACATCTCTCCGGTCACGACTTCTTTCTACCACTGTTGGCTGTCAGAGACAGTGAGTGTGGTACGTTCGCTTAGCTTCCGCCACGACGCCTCTTTCCAAGGTAATGTAGGAGTGATCCAACCACTCCGTCATCATCTCCACCTTTGTTCTACTTACTTGAAAGCTATTCTAGATGTGGTATTATTAGTTTATTTTGATTAATAGAAATAGGTAGCTCTCCATGATTAATGCTAAGCAGCCCCATTCTGAATGCCAAACACTGCTACCATTCTTCCTCGTGAAATCCACCTTGCAGACTGCACAACAGGGCTCTCTTGACAAATAAATCAACTAAACGCATTGTCTTATACAAACAACCCTAGATTGCATCCATCGCATTCATTAATAAAAAGGGAAGAAATAGCAGAGATGACGGTTACGCTTTCCTTGTCGATAGACCGACGAATGTCCTTGCCCTATAAGGCTGGAATACTAACCCATCCTCTTAATGACATCGCACAAGTGACATCATTTTTATGTACGTATAAGGTAAATCAACAATGCATTATCATTTGAAAAACTGACCGTCGTTGGCAAGCCAAACAAGTATAACACGTAAAAAGACAATTCCTCTAACTTTATTGTAAGACGAGAGAAGTCCACATTTCAGCTTCAGTCCAACTCTCACACGAGAACATAAAAGTAATTTAATTGCAGGAAACTACATGTCAAGCATACGATACCCACGGGGGTGCTATCTTAGCTAGATTACACGCAGGAGAGGGTGGCAAGTGAGCCCCATTACACTTTCCTTGGCTGCAGTTCAAGCCACTGGCCAATCGCAATACCATTGATCGGCACTTTAAGTAGCGCCGTGATTAGACTCAGAGTCAGCAGCAGCATCAAGGCAACGGGCTGGATGAATGATGGCCGCATGGTCGACCTGCTGGAGACTTCCACAAGAAGAATGTTTCTATGAAAAAAAGAGAAAGAGTGTGTGTGTAAACCTCACGTTGAATAAGTTGGCACGCTTTGTAATATGAGTGGTACGCACTTCATTGCTTTTGACGAAGTGTTCCATTCTATTCTGAGAAAATTCAATTTAATAAACTGATTATTTTGCACTAGAACTGACCAGAAAGCAATTAGGTACTAGAGTTGTGGATAAATGTGGCAGAGAGACTTCTTCACTCCACTCACCTGCAAGACTCGATTTTACTTAAATTCTAAGAGTCTAAAAGTTCGCCAAATTTACCGCAAATTTTTAGGCACCTCAAGCAGGTTGACAATTATTGTTTTGTATCTCCAAGAAGAAGATTCACCTCTCATATTTGCGTAGCTACTTTAGACGATGATCTTAATTGCAGTAAGAAGGGGTCGGTTGCCAAACTTGAGTCAGTTCTTTTCATCAACAGAACTGCCAGCTTAGGTATCCCAAAAAATTTTTCTTGTCCCAGGCTTGAGAAATCTTCAAACGGTAATGCTTAGGCAAGGCTATAAAAACTCAAAGATTAAAGATGAAAGTGCTGCGATGCAGCTTTACCGCCAAATGACATTTTAAAGCCATATCATTCACTTTAAGCACAGGCTGTCTGCCTCTAAATCGCAGACTGCATGTCAGTATAACTGACAGGTTCAAAGGCAACAGAGGTGTTTCATCAGATTGCTTGTAAAGCATTTGGAGGTGTTGCATGCGGTGACAAAATTGCGGACTGGCTAAAAATTGTTCCCGTTCAGCGATTTGATCCTGGTAATGAAACACTGCGAGGTATCAGCAGTCGATTAAAGGCAACTTCATACCTCTCATAGTGGTGAACTTAACATATTTGTTTGCGCAAATAATCGGCTAGTGGCGTACAGATGATTCGCGTGTCCATCGAGTGGGAAGGGGAAGTTGCGGCGAAAGCCAACATCTGACCTACGACGCCAGCTAAAACGCCCCATGGGTCAACAGTTTGCTGCGCCCCTCAATTATGGTGAGCCCTCCACCAAGTGATCAAACCATGAGGACAATCGCCCCCGCAGCATATCACACACACACTTCTAAAACAGGTGGAGCATTATGGGACTGAAACGGTTTCTGCGGCTTAGAGGTGTAACCTGTGTGTTTACACGCCTTTCTTTTATATGGTGTCGAAATGCAAAAACCATTTTACATCACAAGTCACTTAGTATCTGGGTGAAAATTCTCTACGACACGGCTAAATGACAGCCTTCCAGACTTTTATCTGCTATCCAGCATCAGTGCCTGTGGGTGGGTATTAGTCATTTGGCACTTTATATTTGTCTTTGTAAACCGATTATGCTTTCGCCTTGAAATTCTTGATTATTAGCAGCAACTTTTAGACCTTTATCGTTGATAATAGGTGTGCCTACCCCAACTGGATGCATTATTCTTGCAGGATTTTTTCATTCTAACCCCCCTTCTGACCAGTGCGTTGCCCTTCTACCGTTTGGTGTTTGCATACAAAAGATTTGTCCCAGAATCTCTTCTGGATATAAAAACAATTTTACCTACGAAAGGCTTAATTTCTCCTTGTGGATTCTAGGAGTTGTCTTGTTGGTACAGTGCTACAATACTACTTAATTTTGTTCTACGTATAAGCAGGTTAATTAGCACCCATCTCTTATAGAACCTCAAACGCTTGCACCACTGCATCGCTTCATTCTAGTTAACAACGCTTACCTATTTCTGAGGCTATCACGACTACAAACCAGGACACTGACGTGCCGTAGCATGTTGCAAGTCACCGCAGGTAATCACAACGACGTAAAGCTAACACAGCAAGGAACCCTTTGCCCAAGCGATAACATCAATCGGTACCATTTCTAGCAAAGGGGGTCCATATAAGTACGGAAATCATATCTTAAAATTCCTACCTTGTGCTTATAGTGTACTGACAGATTTTTCTTTTCCAAAAGAACTAACATATATGAAAATACAGGAATATCACAGCAGTGCTAACTGCTGAAAAGTAGGTAATCCATATTGGATCGTGCATTGTTCACAGAAAACCTTACTAGGTGTATGACCATCATTTGGCCAAAATATGCCATCCTGTCGTAGAGTATACTCTATACATTAAGGCAGCTTGGAGAAAGAAGCGCTGAAATTGTCTCTTGTGTATTACGGATGTGGTCTTGATGATACTGCATAGAAGCACTACTTAATTTGTCTCTGCATATAAGTAGCTCAATTAACGCCTATTCATTTATAGAGCAGCACACGTGTCCCAAATCATCCCATCTCATTTACCAGCAGTTATACTCATTGCATAGATTCATCTTTGATCCGCTTTAAATAATTGAGAAAAGAATAATCTGTTAGCCCACTTTGATTTTTTGAGTTGTGAAGATTCGAGGTATTTTGAGCATAATTGTGATTTGGATATCACCTCTTTTGGAATTGTAACCATCACCGTCAAACACAATACTTCGGTCGTCGCAGAGTAGACATTTGGAAAAAACTAAAAAAGGGTTTTATAAATTTTATAGTGCTTTTCCTCGCCTCCCTCAGCAGCACAGATTTGGTAAATCTTGGGCATTTGGTAGAGAGGGTGATGCAAATAATGTTTTTAACTGACGTCACATATGTGTGACACTGCTTCTATATCAGTTTTAAGTTGCCAGTTATATTAAGCAACAAGTTGCCAATAGAATATTTGAATTTAAAGTTTTAACACGGATATAGACTATTTTTGGTTTTGGAAGAAATTGCACATTTGCTAATGTAATATTCGAAGACGCTAGAGGCTGAGTAGGCCGTGGCCGACAATGATAATTTAAATGTTAATAACACATGTTATCACATTATTTAGAACGTACATCTCAATTTATGACAGAGTAACGTCTCGGAGGTTCCGTTCAATTGCAAATGGTATCAAACGGGCTTTTTATTTAAAATTTGAATTAAGCAGTTATTAATTCGAACTTGATATCTTGTGATATCGATGCAAAGGCCTCTATATACATATCTTCAAGCCAAGCTGAGTGACAGTGCCAAACCCTAACAAGGTGGTTCTGATTCAAGTGAGATTTTCTACGCTGGTAATGCATAGGAAAGGCGCCTAAACTGAGTTGTCTCAAATCACGATCATAAAACGAATGCATTTTTTTGTCTATCAACCTTAATTCCTTTCTTTTTCGAAGCAGCTGTCTATTTAAAATATTGTTGGTCAAATAGTTGTTGCATATTTTAGGCTACGAGCAGATTAGTGTCTGAACAGAGTAAAGCATTAACTCCCAGATGCGTTAGTGCTTCTAAAAGAGTGCGGAAAATTTTAAGCTTTTCAGCAGTATAAGGTATGCAAGCAATTAGCAGCAGTAGTTGCTTCCCTAACAATAAACATATGGTGAGTAATTGCAGAGAGGCTCTTGATGAGCATCTCATTTGTTGGGCTAATCACAACCACCATCCCTCATCCTCTCCACACAAAACGTAGACTAGCTGCAGATCCCACTCTTATGCTGCCTTTTACCTCCAGCAGTCAAGAATAGGATTACAGCCTTAGACATCTGCAATTCCCTCTGCTCTGTGCTTTCAACTGCCGTCTACATTTCACAAGGCATGAGGCATAGGTAGCACCTTTCTCCTTCCCGAGGAGGCAGTGTAAGCCTCTCTCATGAGCAGCTTTAGCGACCGAAAGGGGTATCAAAACTTGCTTTGACTTCTCGTTTAAAAAGTGTCCTTTTTTCAACTTATAGTCCCTAAAGCACCCTGAAAGCAAACACATTTTTCTGGCAGTGGAGAGCTGTGCGAAATAAAAGTTCAGGATATTCGTTGAGAGTAATACTAGACAATAGTAAACGGTGTTTTTGTTGAATTAGGGAACTACAGAACACAGTTGCCACGGCGCATCACAAGTCATCACGTCAGTAGACAAGTCCGAGTGCGCACCGGCGTTCTAGAAAGTAAATAAAGATAATGTGATGGCATTTCTGGCCCGTTGTAATCTGTTGATGGCGACCATTTGCCTAACTTCAATCACTACTTTGTAAGGACACCTCACCTGCTTCGTCGTCACTCAAGTTCAACGATGGAGGGTCAGTTTCGATGTAATGTATTTGAGTGTTTCTTCAGACAAATCACATTCCACGATGTATTTAAATGCCAACGACATTTCATAGCCTTAAAAGGAAGTAATATTCTAATTTTGGATCATAATCACGAGTTGTAACTAGCATATTTTGTGATTTAAGGGTTTGAAATCCTGAATTCTATATAAAACTTACTGTATTAGTAGACTTGCTCTTAGCCATGCTTTATGATGCATGAGTGTACACAATCGCTCGTCCGCTAATGCGAATTTGATGTAGGGAGCAATTAATGTCAAAGTGGGAGCTGTTTCATATCCTGCTTTGACAAGACGTGACAAAACTTGTACTCACAAGTATGATTTTATTGTTCTATACGTAAATGCTGGGAGTGTCTACATGCCCAGTTTGTGTTCCCACACTCATTATCCGAAAGATTTATTTCTTATGTACAACTAGAACTACTCGTCGTATTTTAACCGACTGATGGGTGAGTAGCATATGCAGATAGACCTTATATGTGCTAGTAACCACTAAGGACTACGACTTATCATAATGGTAATAAATACTTGGGAATGAATCCATCCGGTCCCTACAGGGAGTCAACTCCCACTCACATGCACACGCGCCCTACTCCAGGCTAAATGATCCCGTTACACAATTATTCCCCAGTTTATAGCAACAGCAAAAATTTTGTGCTTGCACTTGATGCACAAGTTGTAAAACTTAAAAGGAAACCTAGATAACCTACAGCCAAATTGAGGACTTAAATTCCACATGAACTGAAGTGTTGGGGATTCTCTTCCAAAATGAAAACAAAGGACACTAATGCAAACGAACTCCTCATTTACAATCAAATCGGGATTATTTTATTATGGTAGCACTTAGTTTGTCCATAGGGAGCAAAATCAACTCATATACTACATTTGCGTCCAAGGTATGCAATAGGTCTACTTATCATACTTACTGTTCTCATTTTCTTCACCCTCTTGTCCCTCCACATCACCGACATTCGCGGTGGCATCGGTAGTGGAGGAAGTGTTAATGGCCATCTAGGTGGTGAGTGTAGGCCTCTGATTCTCTGATGTGACGAATCGGGATCTGTCATCGAATGGAATTTGTGGAGTTTACTGTGGCCAGCAAGGGGATGATGCATGTCTTGTCTCTACGGGATAAGGTCTTTCATGCCTACAAGCCACACATCCAGCAGGAGATCACAAGATGGCGGTTCTCTTCTCTGACCTTACAAGGTGTTGATTTGTCAGCTAGCCAGACATTTTGAAGCGTTCATATTTATTTATCTCTCAATGCAAGCTCCGCCTGCTAAGGATGAGGTGCTGCTTGATCTGGAAATGTAGCATTGATAGAGAATGGATGGTTTGGGGAACAGAAAATGTTGTGTTCTTCCACATGACGATGGAATTAAAAGCTCTCTCTCGACAAAACTAGTCACTCATTCAGTAAGTTAGTCAGTCGATTGACAGTCCGGAATGCAAAATGCGTTAACCGACATACGCGAATGCAGAAACGCTATGTGTGGGGTTATGGCCACTTCCACCAGTTACGTATAAAATGACGAAAATATGACAGTGAGTACGGGTGTCGCCATTATTTGACAAGACAGAACTCAAAACTATTCGCGTTGCATTCAGAATCAGCACTTTAGGGTTATTGTTACCTACCCTTGACTCGAGCGTAAGGCAATTATGCTACTACATGTAAAGGAGAGGGGACATTTGGAAGTAGGGGTAAGATAGAAACATAGATGTCTGCGACTAGGGTGTTTATTCTTCCCTGCTGGAGACAAAAAGCCGTACAAAGTGGAATCCACTTTGCGGCTTCATTGTGCGCGACAAAAAGATTTAGATCAGAAATGTTTCTGCAGTTACTTACTTCCCCCTTATTGTCAGAGAAGTGGCTGCAGCTACTCACTCGCCTACCTTATTACTGCCAAAAGTCTCAAAATCCACACACTTATTTAAGAAGACTCTGAAGCATCTGGGCACTTGCTACAGTTCCCAGTTCAGAACTTGACAGTACTCTAAACATAATTTAAAGAATGCGATCAGTAACAAGGGCTTTGTTTAAAAGAGGGTTAATGACCTGTAGTGAAGGAACATATCGCATGCTCATAATAAGAATGCAATACAATCATTACTCCAATTTTATTTATTAAAACTTACGTCAGTTAACTCCCCTTAATGTGCCTTTGTGGTATACTGAGAATTCATTGACGAAGATTGAAGGTAAAATATGAAAGCAGAATATGTACTTTCCACATACAGTATTGCTAGGCCGAGTGGGCTCAACTGAACTGGCCCAAATGCCACTTCACTTAGAGCGTTGCAGCAGTTGTGAATGTGGCATTGTGATAGAATGTTTTTTTATTGTTATTGTAAACATTGGTCTTATATGCATGGGGAGAAATTAAAGGGATGCCAGTCACTACCATTTGTTGCCTGTGTAGTTCTCCGCCCCATTAGTATGTAAACAGGTATCCATATCGGAAAGGAGCAAAATCATTTCAACTTAAGACGGGATTCGTGTGATTTCTTAAGCAAATTTAAATTTGCATATGAGAAATAAAATACTTGTTCCGATAACAAAAGAATATACATTGTCGAACGTTTACTCGCAATACAAGAGAGACAAATTTTGGTACTGTTTTGTCTAACAAGGAAGGATGGACCATATACCTTACATTGGGTCACAATGTAACCACTTTACGTCAAAACAACGAATCGTATTCCAAAGTAGACCCCTCTTCCATTAATTACTGGAAGTGAGAAGAAAAAAAATGTCCACACAGTTTCTTCAAAGACAACGTACTATCTTACCAATAACCAACCATTTCTAAAATCGCACTGGCAGCAGGTCTCTTATTGATGCAAGATCGGTAATCGGGTGAACACTGCCAGGAATAATATTGTCTGGTGATGCATTTAACTGTGGTTGACTGACTAACGGTAGCTGTGAGAGGTGGCATTAGAGAAATGAATGCCATATGGGTTTTTTCCCTGATCAGCTGTCATGGAACAAAAGCCATCACAATCAAAAAGAACAAATTTCACATATGAGTGACGCTAAGGCGAAGTGAAGGAATCATGTGTCATTGTGAGTATTTGGTGGTGTACATGACTATCTAACTAAAGGCTTCTGCATTTGATAGCCTAGTCCACTACCCAGCACCATGAATTTGCAAAAATAAATTTTGTCAAGCTACTTTAGTGGTTAGAAATAAAAGAAGCTTCCTTCAAATCTGGACAAACTGATCAACTTTAAGGTCCCGCGTTTCATAATGCAGTGTGAAGCCGAAGGTTGAAACAAACAGCATTGACACCTGCGGGTGTTAAATGTCATCTTGAACACCCTCTTTAGTCTCTGTAAACAAGGAACAGATGATTCGACAATTGGTGACCTCTCTTAATTTTGTTTATGGAATCTTCAAATTGGAAAGTGGGAGCTTTCATCTCAAAAGTGGGAGATAAAGAGCACAACTAAATTTTAAACTGAGAATTGCATCTCAAAGAGAGATAATTAGAATTTCAATTTGTTGAAGTAATATATACATTCATATTTATGCTCCTTCCATATGAGACACAGGGAAATTTCACCTGTGTGTAGCGTCGGGTGTCTAGAAGCCAAGCTCCCGCTATCGCAGTTCCCGTTTTTCACTTTATTGCCCAACCATGTGGAATGTGATGCGTAAGGCTCTCTTCCACTCCCATTAAATTCTTCCACCTCCTTCCTAAGTAGAAGTTGTCTACTGGCACACCGTTGAATTAATGAGTTGTCACACACCACACGTTACTGGTACATAGTTCGTAACAAGCGCATCATACGGGGAGGGAAGGAATCTGAAGGGCAGTAAAAAACTTTCTTCCTATAAGACAGGCCCTAAATGCGAAAGTATTAATGTATGCTTTCGATATTACGTAATTTCATGCAGGAGGTTGTAAAACCGTCATTATATTCTTCTTGATCTACAAACGCGGTAATAGCGTACATCTTTCTGAAATGGTAAGTTCTGCCTCGCCCTTAGAAGCCGATCAGAGCACTGCATTGACGATTCCGATTTTACCGCTTGGTTGCCAGAGACAAATGTCACGGAACGGAGGTCTTTGCTGTGGATAACTGAGTCTGTAAAAATGGTCTAGAATGGATAATCAAAGTGGCGTAGACTTTTAAAAAGCAACCTTATTTTTCCAGTTTGACAAAACCACTTTTAATGTAGTGAGACCGGGTTTTTAAGAAACAGAAACGAGTTTTAGGAGCTAATTCCTTTTGAAAGTGAGCATCTCCTTTCTATGTGTCATACTTTGAGCGTACGCTACTACAAAGATCAACTGGTCCCCATTCGCGAGAACATACCATCATCTTCAAATGTGGGTCTTCTAACAGCAAATGATTCAAAATTTTAAAATCTCAATTAGATTTAGCAATAAAGGGGTGACGATCTACACATGAAGGGAAGCCATTGTGCCAAATGCTTTTTCATCCTTACTTTGATTGCAGGTCATTAAAAGTCTTGCTGCAGTTAAAGCATAAGGGTGACCACGATGATCGTGGAAGACGAAGTTTAGGATTAGGAAGGAATCATAGGGTACAGAAGTGGCTGTTCTTATAACCACTCAAACATTCCACATGGAAACAGCAAAACTTCTTTTATATAGATATACCTTATTTTGCGTTTACCGTTGACTCGAAGGGCCAACACAAATTTGCTTAGGTCGTTATTGAGTTACTTTACTCGTAACTCCTATTTGATACGACGTTTTGACTTTAGACGGGAAGGTGTGACGGTCTAAATCTTTGTCATCCCTCACCGCGCTGCACCTTACATTTCCTGTATGTTGGCGTGATGGTCTAATTTTGGAATCCAGACAGGTATATAATCGCGTAGATCTCGCACAATGAAAGAGAGGTGGGAGGAAAAACAAGTAGTCAAACTTCAAAGCTGATGCTTATACGCCTAAGCGGGTT
>NW_020170424.1:165718-176683 GCF_000524195.1 Echinococcus granulosus | reverse complement strand
CATAAGCCAGATGCATGCACACATTTTTAGACTGGGCATGGTGGGATGTCCCAAATAAATTATTTTTTTCCAATCACCTTCAACTGCATAAAATATTTTATCCTTGAACAATAAAGCTAAGCCAAACAGGCAAATAGAGTAAAAAATAGCTAAAAAGTCAAATAAGGAATGTCCGCATTTGATGATAGTCAGTTTTACACCATGGAGGATAAGGTATTTCTTAAGGACAAAAACAAAGGCAGATTCAAATTTGAAAACAATAGTTCATTTTAAAGACAAGGATATTTTGGAAAGTAAGCCTTTCTACCCTGGCAGTAGACATTCGACGCTGTTGACATCGTGGTAGGACTCGTGGCATAGTTCAATGAATGTATGCTAGAGAGTGGTGATGGGAGGACAAAATGGTTTAGTTTATAAGCATTAAAAACCAGGAATAAAAATTGCTAATAACGATGTTTCAGGCCTTTAGACAAGTGCTTTTCTGGTAGAAAAACATAAGTACGCTCCTGCATTAGAGTTTAAATGAGGAGGATGCACTGGGTTCCTTCACCTTACACTACACCGCTGAAGCATAGCATCAGTGCTGGTTACAGTGGTTTAGCCTGTCCACAGTGATCAGCTGGGACATCTTCAAGGTTGACAATGAGTGGTCAATTTAAGCTACCAGCGTCTACGGAGCAACATTTCGTGTAGTTCTCGGTGTCGGCTGCAACAATATTTTTGGGTCTCTCCAAGGTATTCATCAAGTAGGTAAGATGATCATCGTGCCCCATAAGCCATAAAACTACGTCTGTCTATTAATGCAGAACTCTTACTTGAATTACCTACCATTTCTACTTAAGTTGAATCAAAATGATTGGTGGTTTAGAGCTGGGCTGTTGGACAAAACGCGGACATCACAACACAAAGACTTGTCACACCACTTGTTGTGTGGCATTCGTAAAGGAAGGGAATAGCAGTGCCTATCCTCGAAAACTGATTTTAGCGATTGGATTTCAGATAACGAATAAGAAAGGGGAAAAGGCAGAAGGAGGTACTGTTGTT
The DNA here is from genome assembly GCF_000524195.1 of Echinococcus granulosus. Taxonomy (NCBI): domain Eukaryota; kingdom Metazoa; phylum Platyhelminthes; class Cestoda; order Cyclophyllidea; family Taeniidae; genus Echinococcus; species Echinococcus granulosus. The sequence continues at coordinate 175,639 of NW_020170424.1, read as the reverse complement.
GTTAAACGTTAAGAATTACGTACCCTGACTGCATAAAATAACTGGAGATTAATGCAATAAGAACAGCTTCCAGATTTACTTTGCGTATCTGGTAATGATGATGTTAAATCAATTCGTTTTTATCTTTATCATCTCGGAGCAAAACGTGATGACGGAAGCCAAGCAAATGGGCTACAATCAGCACCACTGACATCAGATGACAGATGGCAATCTTTATTAACTCTCCACTTGCTTTTCTTTCACCTCTTTTACATGGGTTCTAAAAAATCTCACTATTTGGGATCAAGTGAATGACTTGCAAGTGGAAAGGAGTCTAGCCCTCCAGGTGGCCCTCGTAGACTTCCACGCGATGACCACTTCCCTATCTAGCTATCACTTTTTAACACGACCACATAACAGGTAGATAAATGGAAAATGTAACTGTGATAATTAAGAATCGTACTTCCAGTACTTAAATATTCCACTGAAGTTATGTTCCCTACAAAGTTATGTAGCAGCTGAAAAAGGAGCACAGAATTAGTCATAAATTGTTCCACCCGATTCTAATGGTGATGCCTTTCACCAAATATTCGTTGAACCACGAGGCTTTGCACAAACAGCTTTGTATCAGAGCGGATTTCTATATCCTCCGCTCCCATTACCTAGCATTGAGCGCCCGTGAGCCTCCCTCACTAGTAGTCGGATTGGCTACTTCAAGGTAAAATGACATGCCAGCTGAACAAAGTAGTGGGTGGTCTGTGCTACCAATCAGAGGATAGTCGTTTTTTCTTACAATGTCCAACTGAGTGGGGAGAAGTTGAAGTCATTTGTGAATGGGGTGACACTACGCGCGGAGTTTCGGTAATGGTACGGGGAGTTGGCAATATCTATGGTCGGCAGAGAGAATGCAAATATGCATGCAGCCAGTGCCTAACTCCTGATTAAGCACAAATCGTCTATCCATATGTGGGTCATTCGTAGTCTAGGTCCCCACAACTCTCTCAGTTTCTAAGGCTACGTCTAACACAAATGCGCGAATCCGTTACCCTCTCTTTTCCAGTCATCCGTGTGAGTGTTTAATGGGGAGAGGAGATGACCACCGCAGCCTCTACAACACTCTTTTGCATCCACTTAAATTGGTCAAAGAAGAATATCATAGGAATTTAAAAAAAGATTAGGCACACTATTCCTGTATAAAAAAATCACCTAATCATTAAAAATACCTAAACTTGAAATGAAAGTGCTCGAGGAAATCCCCTTGGACAGTACTTAGAATACGCAGGAGCCTAATGAAGGTAAACCTGCTCTTTTTCTCAATTTTCGCGTGCCTATTAGGCGGTAAAGAAGTTGCCTAGCAAGCGGATTTATCACCATCCTCTATCCTTGGCAGAATGGTTCTTCAAATATTCATCATCATGGGAGAGTTTCGGGGAATAATTTTCACTTTCTTCGTATAGTAATGGCGGAAATAGACCAAGTTCGAGTGAATTTTAGCTTCTTTTTATCTTGAATAACTCAAGAAGGAGGTAATTTCACCCCCAAAAACTAGCTGAAACACCCAAGGCAGCAGTAAGACCCATTTTAGATAGAGACCTCACTCCTGAAAACAGCACTGCTTGTGCTAGCTTGAGCACTAGCTGTCCACATCCATCAATTTCCACTACCACCAACTCCAAACTGACCCATTCGCATGCAGTCATGCATTTAAGTCTTGCAGAAAGAGGAAAGAGGTCTTCAAGAGCGGAAGTACGAGGAAAATTATGAGGAAGGGGGGCGAAGGTTTAGGCAACTCCTATCCTAGACCCCATTTCAGCTGCAAGTCAGCTATTTGAATTTCAAGAAGTGCAGAGCCTTTCCCTCATCTGATTCGAAGCCAGTAAGTGTAGCCCATCCTCTTGGCTTCCACCGCAATGCTTCTTTTTAAGGTAATGTAGTTATCAATGAATCATTCCGTCGTCATTTCCAACTTTGTTCGATTCACCTGGAAGCTCCTCCTGTTGTGGTATTCTCCAGTTATTTTACCTGATAGGAATGGGTAACTCTTCATGACTATTACTAAAGAGTCTCCTTCTGCTACTATTCTTCGCGGTGAACCTAACGCAACAGATTACACGACAGGGATCTTTAACTCCGAAATTATGTTAAATGCGTTTCTCTAAACACACAAGCTCGAATTCCATTTTATCGTTTTTATGTAAATGAAGGAGAAATGGTAGAGATCGTAGTTAGGATATCTGTGTTGATAAATTGTGACAGTCCGTGTCTTATGAGACATAAAAACAAACCCACGCCGTAGGTGACAAGGACTGATTGTGATGTCCCAGCCTGAGAACTGGACAAGCTCCTCATCACATTTCATGCCCATATAAGGTGATATGACAACTCATTTTCAACCAAGAAGTTGACAAAAAAACAACTATGGACAGGTCAAACAAGTGAGGCATGCACAAAGGTAATGCTTCTGGCCATTCGTGCAAGGCGAGAGGACAGCGCTTATTTGCTCCAGTTCAACTTCTAAACAAGGGTGTAAATATAATTTTTTAACATACCAGAAGGCACACAGTGATGCCACTTGGCACATATTATTCTTGATATAACTACTTACAAGCAGACAGAGGGCAAACGATGGCACAAGTTTGTCTTCTTGAAGAACCATTCTGTGACCACCCTAACAATGTGCCACAAGTCCTGCCGAGTTGCCGACCGTGTCAAATACCTACTCTCAAATTATCTCTAAGTAAGGTGAAAGGGAGAAGTGGAGGGGTGACCCCTCAATTCTTTCATCCATAACTGACCTGATCCACGCAACTAATCTGCTAGGTGACTGTAAATGGTTGTCGAAACTAGGCATCATCATTGCGAGTGAACAGGTTTGCATGCCAAAATCTCTTAATGCGTAAAAAAATAACTACTTTCTGCTTATAACTTTTTGTTTTTAACCCTAAGGGAAGTTTCTTTTTCTCATAGTGCAAAATTTACCATGACTATATGTGAACGTTCCTTACTTTACATTTTCAGCAAATTGTTTAGGCTATTTTACTAGTTGGCCTAGCTTTATTGCACAGAAAAGTATATTTATTTTAGGACAAAGCTTGTTTGGGGAAAAATAATTTATTTTAGATGTAACTGAAAGTAGGATCTGTACATGTGGATGTATTATGCGTCCAGATGGAAAGCAGTGGTGGAAGATGAGCTAGTAGACCCTACTCAAGTGCTTGCACATCAGCTTCAAAGCCTGCCTACTTGTTTTTTCTTCTCTGTCATGTGATCACATACGATATGCGGCACATATTTGGGGAAATAAAAAGCGATGACCAGGGCTTGGTATTTTTCTAGCTTCTAGAGACAAAATGCAGGAAGGATTTCTTACGGCTTTTTTTCTAAATGGAAGGAAAATATAAAACTGGCCGAAATTATTGTCATACCCCGTTGATTGCTGAGTGTCGAATCACTCTACATAACAGTAGTAAATAGCGCAGATTAACACATCAAGCACAAGTAAAGAATTAAGTAAATGCACAAAATAGTCATGATTATTACCTAAACGTCATAAATTTATTTAAAAATTTAATGGTTAACTAAAAAATAAAGAAAATGATCTTCAAGTGGTGGGGGTCACACGTCATGTATGCCGTCATGCTTTGACAGATTTTTTACCTAGGCGTTTGGTTGTATGAGACACTAAAGTCTACGCAGACTGTGCTTTCGCTCGGTCAAATGGTCTTGGGTTCGACTAGTAGCCTCTCAGCCCATCTCTATGTCAGTAATATATCTTCCTTCATGCTCCTATGACGTCCGGACCCTTCAGGAAATACTCTGGGCGCCACGACATATTTGTAGCCCATATATTTGGTCAGACACTACAAATCACACAATCCTTATTTATTTCACTTTTAAAAAATACTGCTAATCTTCTCCGTCCTCTGTGCGCCCTGTGAAAAAATTCATCTATTTCCCTTTTTTTCGGCTCTCAACCTTTGATTTTCTCTCCGGTAGGGCTGACCTTGTGTTGGCAGTAATCTATATGCTACACAAAAAAGTCCCCTCTTAATCCACTTCAAATGATTCATCATCTGACCAGCGTACACACTTTAAAAAAAGTCTCGGAGAGCCTTTGAATTTGGATTTTTCTGTGACATTTACTTAGGGCACTTAGAGGCACATAGCTTATTGATGTAGGCTCAAACAGCACCTGTAAATTTGGATTCTAAAACGGCTCTATTAAAAATAAAAAAAGCAAGACATGTACATAAATAAGTATAGTCGTACAGCGTATTTCTTCCCACCGAGAAAGTCAAAAGTCACTCGCTTATGCCTAACCTTGACAAGATCCTGTCATTAGTGCAGAATGTTGGACTGCGTCTGTTACTCTGTCGATTCCGATGACAACCACGGCACATTGTGAACAGAATCCGTCTATATTTTTGCCAACAAATAGCATAAATCGAAAAGTTCGCCAATGAGTGTAGAGGGGATCCAAAAACAGCTAGGGGGTCAACAACCTACCTCTAATGAGTATATGACACATGACACTACTCAAAAGCGAAGACGTTCACGGGGACTAGAGGTAGCATTAGGGTGGTAAATACTACTGTCACGACTAGCAGAACTCTTGCTACCTTGAATCTGTTGGAGTGGTGTCTCAGGCACTTCCTCGTGCCCGACGGACAAGACGCTGCAACAACTACCGCCATTCGATGAAACATCTCTGAGTTTTGAATGCTCCGAGAAATTCGAAGGCTACATATCATAGTAATGAGAAGAGGTAGAAGAGTCACGAAAACTGCGTCAATTGTGGAATGGATCATTTTCAGTAGATGAACGATACTTGCAAATGTGACACCACGGGATTCTAGTGTTATGTAGGCCATGAAGGGAATACGAGTAATGACTGTGGTGATTACGCAGATAGAAATAGAAATGTTGGTCCTAGTCAAGCTCTACCACCGCCTAGATTGTAGGGGATAACAAGTAATAATATAGAGCTCAATGCAGATCAATACAACAGTCCATTTATGCAGCATCTCGAAGATGTTAACCAAAGTACTGACTGGCAGGAGGTAGGCAATTCGGCGACAACAGGCACCGCAGAGCCTCATGATCTGCAGATAGAGCAGCGAGGCAAGAAGAAAGACAGCATCGGCAACCGACATAGTCTGAAGGAGGCGACGAGTTGTGTGGGGTTTCAGTGGTCCCTTGAGAAGAGGATAAGGCTCACCACACTGGATGCTATGCCAATGAGGGAGACGGGTAGAGCCAGGTAGGTAACCAGGGTGGTTTGATAGATCAACAGGAATCGCAGAAAGTTAGAACCATTGGACCAGAGCTAAAAGTCGATACATTGCCGTAACCTACTGACTAGTGGTGGTGTAGTTGTGGAATTCATTTCTGATATGGCATTTACCCGCCCCCTTGGTGTATACCTCTCAACCTAGCCTTTGATTGGCTGAATGGCGTTTGAGGATGACCAACTGGAAGTCGTGATTTGGAGGGAAGTGTCATTTCCTCAAATTTAAGAAATTTGTTTTTTCAGCAATTTGTTTGGAGACTAAAACAGGTTTAGGATTCGGCAAAGTACTTTTTAAATTGTTCACTATCTATGTTATGCTCAATTTGAGGGTCATATCCAGGCCATCCTCTAATCTCTCTCATGCCTTTTGACCGGTATCCTTGATGCGATTTAAAGTCACTTTTAATATAATCTACCTTTGATAATTCTTTAAACAAGCATAAGGTAAAGTGGAAATACCAAATCAAGTAGCGAAATCATTTTTGGCATTTAAGATATCGCAAAAACAATTCGATTGACGAAATAATCTAACATAGTTGGGGCCAATTTTTATGGCTTGACATTTCTTTGCTAGTAATGTTCATTTTGTATCAGAAATGTCTTGTGCGATCAGCGCTGAAGTCATCAGCTTGTTAGCTGGAGGGCGTTGTAAGTTAGCTCGCTGATTTAAGGTTCTTCAGTAAAATTCGTGGTAAATGCTGATAGTAGGTATGCATCTTGCGGAACCAAGAGGGAACACTTCATTGTGGAATAGCAACTTGCATGGTACAAGGTGGCACACCCCTTGATGGTTAGAGGACCACTTGGAAGAATCTCTGGAGTTCATCATTTGGCTTACCGTTAACGTTAACTAGACTTGTTGACCTCCACCAATGCTCACAATGGAAGAGGTAGGAATTGTACCATATTCTCCTTCTAGGTGCCTCTTTGAATCAAGTCGAGCACTGTGACGCTAAAGAGACATGATAATTGAATTCAAGAGGGGAATTTAAGACAGTGTAGAGAGGTGGTAGTTAATTGAATCATAAATTGTGCTACGGAGCATAAAAATAAATGTCTGCAAAGCTCCATTAAATAGATGGCCTATTAGTTTTTCTTGTCTGCCATAGAAACCAGCTGCAAAAATGGTTGAGATGTGAGTGGGAGCAATCAGAAATGGCTTAGTTTACCGGCGGTAGGTGCTGAAAGAGGATAAATTTCTCGAACTGCCTAAAGCATGCAGGCACATGTTAAAAAGGTTGTAATTTTGGAACGATGCTGTTTTAACTTCAACCTATTTTCTTCCTCTGCAGCCTCCTCTGCATTCGTGATACGTCAAAGCAGCTGGGAGGCTATAGAGAATACCCATGGCGAGTATAAAACAAGCATAATAAACATAATGCTCGCTCATAACACATTATTCTCATAAAAGTTTGCCTGATTGCTATAAATACCATAGAGGAACGACGGTAACACTGCAACGAGGAGTTTGTGCATTCACGCTACTATTTATCATTTAGTAGAACGTGAACATTGTCCTACATCATGGTCAAAAAAGATTTGCTGTGATTTTTTCTGCAATTTTTACTTAATGTGCAATAATGCTTATAATTCGTTAGTCGAAGAAATGGCCCATCTTTATAATGCATTGTTTCAGCTCCATTTAAGCGTTTTATGGGTCTTGTTAAAACGCTGCATTTTGGACAGCAGACAGGAATTGGAAATTTATGCCGAGACCGGAAGTTATTGAAAAATTTGGCAGTTTACTGTTTACCTATAGAATATAAAATTACTAAATTTAACTTCTAAGGCATGTGCAAGCACTTAGAAAGTCATTTTGCGATTGTCATGTCTAGATCGTCAGGTGACAGAAAAATTCTGGTCCGGATCATTGGCACGACAAGAAGGCTGCATTGAGTCATGCATATCTGCAAGCCATACGTCAACTGGTGCAGTACCGGTTTCGCATATTTCTTGGCTGTGTCTGTCAAGTGTGATTCAAGCCTGCTTACTTGAAGAACTGGGCGTAACTCGGCTTTCAAAGAGCCAGATGTTTCTTTTCGAGTTTGACGCTTTAGCATTAAAAGGGGGAGACGGCAAAGTGTATATCTCAAAAAATTTATCAAAGCGACTTGACTCTGGTGCTAAGTCATTGAAATGGGGAGTGATGTGGATTCGGAAGGATCTTCAACCCTTGACGAAATGCATTTTACATTAATGTGTTAAGAACAGCTATCATCGTGTTTGACATAAATGGCTGAGAAGGGAAAGAGGCGTGATGATAGCTAAGCAAATGGACTCATGCAAAGGTCGGGAATTAGCAGGTTGCGCGACAGCAAGCTTCACACAAGATGACTTTGACCCTCCGCCTTTCTTTTACTTGTCTTCGGTAGACATTATTTGCTGACTTGCTCGGGGCAAGGAATGGCGAACGAACGCATCATCGGTTACCTCATAATGACTTACTCCCTACTCTAATACCTCTCTATACTCCTGAAGCAAGCACCCTTCGCATGCTAAAGTCAAAGGAGTATCAATAGGGAAACGCCTTCTTGCGGACCAGTCAGGAGTAGCCAACCAGTCAGGAGGAGGACTTCGTTATTGTCGCTAAAATTCCTCGTGATTTACGCGATTGTGGGAAGGTAGAGAGATGATGCCGCTTCATCTCAGGCACTACTTTCTCCAGATTAGTGTTACCTTTATTAAAATTGGGACCTGACAATGACATGATTATCTTTTAGGTAGAATGGACCGTGTCAAAGTCACATTCATAGGCTTTAATGGCAGTCTCCAAAAGGTACGGAGACTGTCACATTCCCAATCGAAAGATCCAAGAAGGTAGATATGCGAACAAACAACTTTAGTACAGCAAATCTCAGCATAAGGGTAACCTCGATCCTAGGTTGTTTGACAGTCAGTGAAAATTCAACCAGCTCTGGAATTAAGAGAATTTGGGCTTCCAGAACAGAAAACTTCAAATAAAATACTAATAGTGTCTTAAAATTCCGGTAGATCTAAAACTCTACTACCAGGCATCATTGTTGATGCTTCACCCAGCTGCTATCTCCTAAAAATAGCGCCTTTAAAATCCCTGTCAAAAAAATCCGTTGACGCTCCTCAATGGGAGAAGATTGCAAGCTCTGCTTGACTGATGTGAGTTGTTCATTTTGGACTTGCTGTGTGTGAAGTCGTCTATATCGGGCATTCCGTTTTTGGGGTTCGGCTCCACGAAGCCTTCTTTTACCAATTCTCAAATTAATTTCACGTTATGTTTCTGTCAAGACTTAAGATTTCAGTGGGCATACCAATTCTGACTGTTAGAAACATAGTTTTTGCATTCTCAAATCAAAAGTTATTATTTGACGTCTAAAACCCATTCGGCAAGGATGAATGCCGACCACTTATCAGTTACTTTGAATACCTTGACCTGAAGATGTCGATTGGGAGCCGTTTGAGGGTGGAGGGTGAATAGAATGTTCTAAAGAAATGAGTTTAAATGGTGATGGTCTTGATTGCTTTCTGAAGTCACTGCTGGAGAATATGAACATGTTTAGAAAACAAGTGATCATCACAGCTACTCGGATGCTTCATTGTCCTACCGAGGAATTCTACCTCGTAGGAGTAGCTTTTTGATCGTGTTGGTTAATAGGCTCTCGGAGGGAGGGAAAAACTAACTGCCCACGTGGTCTGCCAATCAGATATGACACCATGCTGGCACTAGTAAAATCGACCGATTTAACAGCTTGAAGATCCAAGTATCCTTGGAAGCAGTGTACGCTGCACCTCTCATACCACCAACCTGTTTGCCATACACGACGAAGTTGAACCGGTCATCGTAAAATATCCCTTATTTCTGATATTCCATCTCACATTATTGAGGCGCCCGCAGTAAACGCGTCAAAGCAAATCGCAATTTGATAAAGCCACTAGAGGTCGAGTTCAATGTCAACAAACAGCTTAGCGGAATTTTATGCTCTTACTCAAAGCATGAGTCAAGAATAAAAGCACTTTTTCTGAGAGATAATAGCCACTGAAGCCAAGGAGTGGAATGCCACACAATCCAAACAATGCCCTCACGTTTGATCTGCAGTCAGAGAGCCAAGTGGTGGATGCAACCTAAAAATATGATGCTAACGGGATATGCCTAACCTAATCATAACTGCAGTAATTTTTTTAAAAAGTAGAGTTTTACTCCCAATAATGAAGCAGAGTCTATTCCTACAGACTGACCTTTTATTTCACCCAATAATTTTAGGGAAAATTCGTTTTTTTACTTTACAAGTGGATTAATTAATAAGTTTTGGTCTTGAAGGGCGCTGAGCCTGCCCTCCCTGCCTGCGATCCTTATCGATTATTGGATTCCACCCCGCAGTGAGCAGCAGTAACGCGCACGCCGCACAATAATTGATAAACGTGTTGGTGCGCACAGAGGGTAATAAGTGATACGCTCCCCCCCCTCCTCCACCCCCCCCCAGATAAATGTGCTCCCTCCGGTGTGCTTCTCAGGCAGGCACCGAGTGCTTCATAAAAAGGCGCCTTAAGTACCGCAACGCGCATTCTCTCTCTCTCGCCCGTTGATGATGACGGTGATTAGGGTGTATTCGAGGTTTTTGTGTGAGAGAGGGGAGTTTCTTTTATTTTTTGTAGAAACGCAGTCTAATATTTGTAACGTC
>NW_020170424.1:59133-165618 GCF_000524195.1 Echinococcus granulosus | reverse complement strand
CATGGAAATGTGCCTCATTAAGGCTGCTTTTGGTTAATGAAGCTGACTCTTACCTTAACCCAAATACCTATTCCTACAACAACACACAAAGCGTAGACGCTAGAACATGAACTCTGTCTCTAATTTAATTTTGCTTTTCATTTTCCAGAAAAAAATTATTCGCTTAGACATACTACTGAAATTTTAATAAGGAGCGATGTAACCTGCTAGAATATGATGATATCTTGGAGGCATGTTTGAGCCCATACCAATCCATTTGTGATCTTTTTATCCATTAAGATATGTGGGCACTGGTGTGATAGGCCTATCAACTTCAAAATCAAAGGAGGTGCAATTATTACCTCCTGGTAAGTTTGCTACCAACAGTTAGAGAGGGTGAGGCGTTGGAAATAGTGATGAAAGAGCTGAGTACGAGGTAGAGGCGGAATGCAATTGAAACAAGTGTTTATTTGCCACATAAGTACAATCATCTTTATGGCGGCTTCATGGGCACCCCTTTAATCATTCTTTGAGTCTCTCTTGTGTGATCTAATTGACTGCGAGACAGGAACGGGGATATAGTACGACGAGCTTGGCATTCCTTGGGACCCATGAATATTTAGGCAGCAAGACAGAGGGGTTGGAAGGTGTTTCACAGCTAGCATGTGGATGCTGACTCTTTAATGCATGACCTCTTTCTGCTAACGAACATTCCTCAGAACTCAAAATCAGGACTGGCGCAAGTTTTGACGCTGTTTGAAGATTCCCCCTACTGCGAGTCTGCCGTCACAACCATCCACAACCGATGAAGTGGTTAGATCCTCACTAGCGGCACCGTGATACGTCCTGTCTTCATAAAATGTAACAAGGCATGTGAAAGGAGGAGATTAAAGACTTCGTGCAGACCAAAAACCTGGTGATCTATTCTGAGTGCGGTCTTAAATGCAGTAATTTGTGTGAAGCGGCAGTCAAAATTTGCCGTTTTGCTATGAATTTCAACATCGAGGTTTTCTCTTGAGAGTGGAGGGTGGAAAGCTTTGTCACTTCTAACGGAATGCCCCACACCAGATTTTGACAGGATCCCCCTAGAAGAACCTCGCTATAGGCAGTGTTTTACAGCGATTTACCAGTTTGTTTCACTAAAATGGAAAATAATTCTCTGAATAAATTTGTTAATATAATAATATGCAAATTCTAATCTTCATCACTGCACTTAAATTTGGCTGATCAAAAAGTAGCGAAAATCGGAAAGAGCTTGTGATTATCTGAATTTTTTATTATAGCGGGGCAATAATTCGCACTTGTCATGAAAATATCAATGTTAAATTTTAGAATGCAGGTAATTTTCTGCCATTTTTTCCGCTTTTATGCGTTAAAATAAGCCACACCTCTCCGGGATCGCGGTATATTTCTTCGTCTGGAGGACAAAAAGAATCCAACTTACCTAATGATGCCAACAATTTGGCAGCGACCTTTTTCCCAGTAAAAGTACATATACTAAATGACCTTCTAACAAATAACTATTGAAAAATCCGTATAAAAGTGCTTATTGGAAGAACATTAACTCGGTCTTGCACATCCTGTTGATAGCCTTGCCTTCCAGCTAAACTCCTAAAGACGCCCTGCGAAGAACTCCTGCTGCTCAAGTGGCAAAAAAACCTTCCAAATCATGCCAAAGTTTTTCTTCCCTTTCCCACAACTTCTGAGTCACCTTTAATGTGACTTGTCACTTAGCCATCCGCATGTTAATACGAGAAAACCATCGGTGCTTTCACTCTTTCATCACTTTTTTGCGTGTGTGCGTGTGTCAGCTGTGTGTGGCGCCTAGATTTCTCTCTTTGATTTCATTTTACGCCAGCCCACCAGCCACAGTGTCAAGTTGAAGAGGAGCTACATTGGTTTTGAGCCGCCTCTAGTATCTCATAGGTGTAAGCCAACTTGACAACCAGGCCTCCCATCACACAGAATGCAGATTTGGAGCCTCGACACCATGGTGAGTACCTCCTTCATTACACCGTCTAATTTGTTCATTAAAACAATCACTTCTGCTATGCCCTCCTTTAACACCTTTCGCTGCCCTTGAATAGTGCATAGAAGGCAATTAAAGGGTTGGCCCAGGGATAAGGAGGGAAAAGGGTTTAACAGATTTTCGATCAAAAAATTGAGTGTCAATTAACTAATTTATTTATTTCTCTATTCTCCTGTATAAATATTCATGATTTGGAGATCTTTTCACTATTCCAAGCCGTGAATTAGTTTGTTTTGCTGTAGGATATTTTATTTATTTATTTGATCCCCTTTTTAGTTAGTCCAAATTGCTCCACTTTCTTTATCACAAAGTTTCGAATTTTCATTGTCAAGGCAGTTGAATATTTGCGGATGGAACAAAAAATCTTTTGCTCCCCTTTATTCTACCCCATTACTTTAGAGAGCTAATCACTTTCTGGTTAGGAAATTTTTTCACAGGATAATTTGATATTTTCACACTCTTTTTGTTTTAATCTAGGCCTTAGAAAAACAAAAAACTCTTGGTATTGGTTAATAGACAAAAAAATGTCTGTTTTGGTTGTATGAAAAACCTTAAGTTGCCATCTTTTCACGTTATAGATTAAAAGAGAACCAAAAAAGAAATGATTTTCCTTTTTGCCTCATATTTGGGCATTAGAAGGGGGGATGGTCATTTGAACCACGGACACTCCTTCATTCCTTTTGTCAACGAGGAGTGTGGGTTGGGTATGCCAATTTTGGTGCCGCTAAAAGTTGAGGCTGGTCAACTCCTTCATCTCCCCTGCCTCCTCATATATCACCATTAGGAATGGGTAGATGAATTTGAAAAAGCATTTTTGATTCTATATTTTAGGGGACCACTACTTCAAAGGTACGTACCTGTGGACAGTATTTCTTTCTTAAAAATGAAAAGTTTTGTACTCTTTTTACACCTATTGCTTTTAAAAGTTGGGCAGCTATTTGCATCCCAGTTTGGTAGGGGGCCTCATACAATGAGGCGAGAAGCAATTACTTGCTCATAAAAATGCATTAAAGTGCCTTCTAGCACAACACTAAGTGGTAATTTCGCTCTTCGCATCGGTCATATCTGTGTGCTTTTTATCATCTTTGTGTGAATTTATAAGGCTCGGCGTTGCCCATTCTCAGTGGTATTCAGGCAGTGAGTGGCACACTCGTGGCACTTGCAGAATGGTAGCCTGAAAGTGAAGCTCCGGAGCCTTACTGGCGATTGGTCAGGCTGACCGAGGTCATGCCACCACTCAAATTCAAGCTAGGCCTATTGACTCGCAAAAGCGGAATGAATTTGGATTGAATTTTACTATATTTATGCAAGAAAAGAGTTCTTTATCATCATCAGAAGTAACCTATTAAAATGTATGGATGGTAGCTGTGAATGCCTCCTTTTAGGTGATGGTCAGTACCACGACAAGTCAAACAGCAAATAAGGCAAGTTTTACTAAAAATAAGAATAAAATAATGAATTTGTATTAAATTTTGGTAAATCCTTTTTTATTTCCTTATAAGATTCCAGTCGGAAAGTCCACAGCACTAACGTCGCCTGTAAAGTTCCCACAACTGACACTTACTTTTAAATGAAGGGGGTGACTATAGCTGCCAAAATATCACTTTTCTTTTCTTCTTTTAGAAAACTATGTCAGCAAAAACAACATCCTTATTGCAACAGGTAATAATTCTTCCTTACGCTTTCACTTAATGTGGGTTAAATTACCTTAAGTTGCCGAAAGAAAAGCACTGACTGAATATTTCCTTGTAGACAGAGGGGACTTATGCCAGAACAGCCTCTCCGCCTCGCAGTAGAAATCAAGGATGTCAGGTAAGGTGCCTTGGAAATAATCACTCCTGATCCAGCACGTCTGTGAAAATCTGTTTCTATGATCTTGTTATCCACTATTCCAGGTGCAGGACTTCGCTTACACGGGCGGAGCATGTACAGTAAGGCCTTTTCGGTGAAATAAACCCTTTAATTTTGTTTTCTTTAATGTCAAATATAAAAAAGTTAATTTTAAATTTCAGGCCGTCGGACGATGCACGAAGGAGGAGTTAATAGAAGAGGTATTTCCTTGTTTACAAAAAGATCGGTGCCTTGGGTCGCCTTTCTTCACTTTTACTCAGATGTACAGATTTTAAGTAAAAACATGAGCGAAAACCATCTCGCTGGATTATTGTTTGGATACCATTCATCCAGTCATTCCCGGCACATAGGCTTCATTCACCAGTCTGTTTGCAATCAAAGAGGTTTGTTATTTTGCCCTAGTTGGCCTCGACTAAATCCCACGATGGACAAGGCAGATTGTCAAACGAATTGACGAGACCGGGTCTCCTGGTAACTGCTACCTTTGTATTTTGCAGCAAAATCTTACGCTCTTTGTTTAAACACGCCGGCCTGCTATTGCCCACTTGCTTTTTCTCCACCAAACCTTATTAGATTTAATTTTCCATTTTCCTTTATTTTTAGGTCTCATATAAGCCCCTTGATGAAGTGGATATGGTGTGTTGATGTTCTTTAGCATACCTACAATCGCCTAGCTTATTCCATCACATAGTCATAGGGCTGATCACCCATTGGGTGACTCAAGGTCATCTACTCGTTATTCTGATTGGTTCTCGTGCATGGATGATTCAACAGAACAATTATTTCCATCATTAAATTATTTATTTATTTAACTTATAAAATCAATCTGCTGAGGAAAAAAGATTAAGCGTGAGTTTCTTAGTTTTTTGCGCAGAAGCAAATTTAGGACAAAATATTATAGGCTTAATGAAAAAATTTGCAGCGCAGTTTTTTTAAAAGAAACATCTCTTATTTTGTAATAATTACACTTTGCATGACCTAAGATAGGACCACTAGCAAGAACGTTAATTTTCACTAAAATCTTGATTTTAGGCGTTGGGGCGCGGTTTAAGACGTGAACAGATGCAGCAGGTATTGTTATGCTATCTTATGCTTAACTTTTGCCACTTTTCTCTGGAAAATCAAATTATCTAAAACTTCGGCGCATTTAAGTCTTTTGACAAAAGACTTTGTAGCTTGATTGTTTGCGTTCCATTGAGTAGTTTGTTCCCTATCTGTGACACCATATCGAAAAAGATCAGCTGTAATTTGGAAGCTTCTTCGAGAACTTTATATACTAAACAAGCGAAAGTCCTATTAATAAAATCTTTTTCATAAGTAGTCATGAAAGTAGGTAGGCCCTGACAAATATAGATAGGTGCTTTCATCTTCTCTCCTCAGTAATAATTTTGGATGGTTGGGGTTTTACGGCCTCTGCATCATCACGAAAGACACTACACAAAAATGGCGGCTGGACAGATAAATTTTCTATTTTTTGCAAGATGTGGAATAAATACGACCTTGATGGTCACCATTCTGCAAGAAGTTTATCTTCTGCTTTTTTTCCAACTTGAACAGACAAACAAAATCACTCCAAACTTACCCAAACCTAGGAAAACAATTAACCATTTGTTTTTCTACACTATAATGGATTATTTGGACACTTGCTTTCACCTTTGTAGGCATCAAAACACTCCGGTGGCAAGCAACAGGTTCGGCAAAGATGACACTTTTAGTCGACTTGGATTTCATTTCCCATTAGCTCCCTCTACGAAATTCCCTCTCCCCCTCTCTGATAAATCCCATTTTTTCCCTTGACAGATGGTCGAATATGCCTCCACAATACATGAAACCCACACACTTGTGAGTTCAGGCAGTCGTTTATTCGAAAAATACTTTGACACCTCGTGGTTCAGGGTTAAACGGTTTTTTCTGACAGACTAGCGATCAAAATAGGGAACCAGCTCAGAAGGGCACAGAGGTAATTTTAGTTTTTCTTCCTTTGCATTACAATCATGCCTCAAAAACCTCGCGCTTTATTCAAACTTTAAAGCATAGAACGAGCGACATTTGGTTCGTAAAAGTATTTGTGGAATCGTATAGCTTAATTCAGTAATTCCAGAGAAAAGCTGTCGCTATTTGCTTATCCACTCTGTTTAACCCTGCATTCAAGGATTTGTCTTTTTTAAATTAAAAGGGTCTTATTTTTATCAATTTTACTGTCAATCAGTTACACTATTCCCCGGTCAGGGAGAAAACTTAGGCAGGTGATATTTCTTTACAGGTCGCTTAAATGATTTGAGTAGTAGAAAGGGAATAGTATTTAGTTTCGAAGTTAAACCTTTTGCACCTTTGGATTATGGATTTGTGGGTGCCAGAACACCAATGATGCATCAAATTTGGTCAAGAATGCCCAAACTGCTCTCCTCAATAATTGCCAACCTTCGTCCGCGAAGGTAGTTAAACAAGGCCGTTATGCATGTTCAAAGAGCTCAATTCCTTCTACTTTATCTACCGAATCGCATTAAGGCCCATGCAATAACATGGAGTTACATTTCATGAGGCAAACTGGGCCCTGTCTGAGGTCGTGATAGGCCAAAGTGGCAATGGAAGGACACACAACTTACCAGGGGTCAAAGGAGCTGAGAGGCTGTTAGCATGGCCCGAAGCCCATGCCGCGGAGCCTGAAGCGTTTGCGCAGGCAAACACACCCCAAAACAAAGAATTAAACCACTGGGTTTTCTCATTTTAAGGTCAAAAGCTAGACGATTTGCCATTCAAATCTTTAACTGCCCACGCCTCAACAGTCCCTAGATGCTTTAACCGATGTCATATGCCATTTTGCTTCATTTTTTAGTTCAAAACTTTATTTCCCTCTATTTTTTCAGATATTTTTAAGTAAATTTTGCCATCAAATGTTAATGATAAAGGCGTCTATTTAAGTAGCATTTCAACTTCTTCAGCTATAATATGGCCCCTTTGCTGCCCACTGCCGTGATCTTTACATGCAATCTTCCTTTTCAGATCAGTGGAAAAAGGACTCAGAATGAAAAGAATGTCAAAGTAATTCTTCGCAACAATTTGCTTTTCGTTTCAGCATCATTAATCGGCTTGGAAAAAGAGTAATCTGTGCTTTGTGCCTTTTCCTACTTATAGCCATCTTCCCGAATTCAGGTAATTTTGTTCCACATAAATATAGCGCTTGATTAAACTTTTGTTTGTAAAACCAACCACCTTTCTTCCATTTTTTTGTTGAGGCAATTTCAACTATTGTTATTTACAAATCGAACGTCAAGTGAAGTAGCTGAATGTTTTGCTTTTGTTCACCTTTAGTTGGTACAAGCGATAACAACAAACAGGGTTAGTTTTGAAATCCACGTGTCCTTTTTTGAAGTGTTAAAACTGGAAAAATGAGATCTTTGTTTTAAAAAGTGGGATTCGACAGCTTAAATCGACAAACCAAAGGCGTAAGATGAAAGCCCCCTTGATGGGAGATTTTAGCTTAGGAAGGAGAGTCAGCCACAGGTGTGTCCCTCCTCCAAAGAAGATGAAAAAAACCAGTCTTGTCTGATGCTTTGAATTTAAGGCATTTGCAAAACCCACAGTGTCAGGGAGATCGGGGCAAAACCAGAGCGCCCCAGCCCAAGAATTCTACTTTTTCTCATGAGATGTAGGCTGTCAAAAGTCCCTGACCTACTCAGCTGCTGCTCAAAGAAAATTTATGCGAGACGTTGTCTTCACGCCGAGACCATTCTCTATCCCTTTCATCTCTTTTAAATCAGCCTCTTCGCTTGTAACACTCGATTTGATGTCACCGCTTGCCAAAGTCACAAGTCGTGCTTTGGCGACGCCGGGCTGGGGCGAAAAGTACTTTCAAATTATTTGACGAGTTATGCTTCTATTGGGGCTGTGGAGAGCTCTAAGTCTTTTCCACAGTTGTACTAAGGCTCGCTGGTACGAAGGATGCACGAATGTTACAGTAAAACTGGCTGGAAGGCTATCGACACCACCAGCGAGGGGAGCTACATCCCGTGAACGCTGAAGGGCCCGCGCCGCTAGGCATCCAGTTAAACAAGCCACCAAATCAATATAGTGTAGTCCAGTATTTTGAACTATTCCTTTTTACGCCATTAACGGTGACATTTCTTAATTTAATCATCGAAAGCATTACCCGATTCCTTTTTCTGCATCATCATTTTGGTAGTTAAAACATCTTTTAAATCCCTAACTGAAAAAAAATATTTACTGAGGTTGAATTAAGCCTAACATTTTCTTCTCTTAGAGAGCCTCCTTCACTCAGAAGAAATCCGTTCGTGAAGAAGTTGTAAGGAGCGCCTTAAAATTTATTTCTTTTTTCACCAACGCCTGTGCTTATTTGTCATTTTACTTGGTGTGACACCCAATGACGAGAGGATAGTAATTACCAAGGCACGTGTCAACTTTTAAAGCCCTTCAAGGTGCCAGGTTCGGTGACTCCAGTAGGACACTCAGATTGCCGCTACACTAAGCTTGTGATGTTAAGCATGTGTAAACAGGCTTAACTCAAGTTTATGCAGGGCCTTGAGTCTTTCCTGAAGTGGAAGGAAAACTTTATGCTAGCATAGAATATGTGTTGCCAACGCACGCAAAGCCTTGGAGAGGAGACTAGTATAGCACAGAGTCCACTCTGCCCAGCGGAAGCATAACCACAGAGCCTTGTTTGTGGAACTAAAATGAAGAGCCAAACAAGCAATAGAAGTGCTATTTTCATTCAAGAGCGAGACATGTGGGGTGCTTACTCGCTGGTTAGAGAGAATTAAGCTCTTAGATTTGTCGGAGGCAATGCTAAGTGAATTGGAGAGCGGCATTGAACTTGGCTCATTGGTTATTGCCTCTGCGATCCATCACTTTGTTTCCTTTCAATTCTTTAGGCATTCGCGCCATCTAATGACACACAGCAGGTCAGTCAAGAGGGAATTTAAAATGGAGTCTACTTTTCGCTATCCATCTGCCGCATTGCAGAGTACTTGAAGAGACCGCGTTCATATGATATACACCTCTATTTTAGACAGCCACAGTTGTTGAAAGCCAAACCAATGTAAGTTGCGATGGTTTTTCTATGCCTTCTATTCCGCTATGCAATCACGGTCTCTTTCACTGCTTCCTAGGCAACTCGGCACGCCCCAAATCCAGATGCTTTAAGAAATGTAACTTGTCACATGACTTACTTGTCTATGTCTGAATTCCCTCTAAACATGCATGCTGCGTTCGTTTAAACTTTGCAATTGCACAGAGCTAAAAACTGCTCCACTTTGTTCTCAGGTCTGCATTTATTAAAGAGGCATTGGTTTCATGACTTTTTTTATGGGGATAAAGCCAGACACAACTTTATTTTGTAGGTTAATGATAGTTATGATCCGGAACAAACGCAAGAAAAGGTAAACTTGAATGGTTTATTCATATTTAACATTAATTTATAAAAGTAAAAGTCGGTTTTCATTTTATGTGGTTTAAGAATGAGCTCTGTTTTCTTTTATTACCTTCACTTCTGTTTCAACTTCTTTCACGTACGATAGGTTGGAATAAGTGGCTTAGTTTGTAGGCCTGGTTTTGTTTGATTGTATCGAAGTTCAAGTTTCTAGGGCACTTGTGAGAGGCCTTACTGAAATTCTTTGCTCCAGCCTTTACAAAACATATATTATGAAGACGAAAACTCCTGAAAAAAGCACTTGAGAAGTTTTTCCTTACTTGTAGATAGCCCAACGAAAATTGCTTGTTGGACTTTTCAAAAAGGTAGCAACAATCAGCCGTCCTTTGCATCTCAGATCATGACGTAAAAATTACTTCATTTCTAAAAATTAGTTACAAGCCTGGGATCTATGATCTCAATCCTTTTTGTTTAAGAGGTAGCCACAAGAGTTGTTTATTCTGTCATGCTTTTTGTGCCGAAGTATGCAAAGATGTACGTGGCTTGCAAGCAAATTGTAAAGTCACTCCCCCATCTTGCTCCAAATTTTGTGCCCACCCTTGCGGATGGTAATTGGCTGGTAGACAATTGGCTAAATACCCAAATTGCTATTGTTGTCTACCTTAGGGAACCAAGCGTACAGCAAACGCTGAGACCAGCAAAAAAGTGAATTGTCTTATTACTTTCGTACCTTTTGCATTTGAGTTTATCTTTTTCCTGGACTGGTATGGCGTCGTCTAAAAAATATATTTGGTATGCATTTTGCCTGCTGGACCACGTTTCCAAGCAATGTAAGCAATCCGTTTTAAATGTGACCTTAAGTGAACACAAATTAGTTAAGGTATTATCTGGCAATTTGGTACCGTGAAATAGCTCAATATTTACTTCTTTAAGTACGGAAGAATCAATCAGCGGCTTATGTGCCTAATTTCTAGTCCAATACTAAACACCTATTCACCTCATCTCGACTTCCCCTGAATTTGTTTACGTATTACGCCACGAATACTCTGGAATAAGCTGGTTTAACCAGATTTGCCTTTGGCTGCACAATATCGAAACCTCAGCCAAGGTGGAAAAACAAAAAAAATGTGTTTTAATTTACTTTTCGCATTTGCGCAGAAATTATTGTACACGTTCTAATAATATACGTGTTTAATAGTTGTTCTAAAAAATAACATTTTAATTAAACTATAGTTATGCAAAAACAATATATTCTTTGAAGAATCCGAATGTTTAAATCCTAGCTGGTTCTTTAATGAAGAATTTAAGTCTATTTTCCTCTTAGAGCACTTTTCCTATTTGTTTCATTCGTTTTAAAGACACCTGTCTAATACAAGCCTAATCAAAATACTATTTTTACCATACGCCCGATTGTAAGATGTGCGATGGAAAATATCTTACACTCGAATGTTGTGTTTTAATTCCCCACAGGAGTCTGCCTCTGATGGAGATCAGACTGTTGTAGGTGCACCAACTGAAATAAAAATTTATTTTAACAACTTCCTTACGCCAGCATGGTTTTTTTAGCAGAGCAAAACCATTTACCCCTTTCATTTGTAGGCAGTTGGATTTTCGAACATAATACAGGACCTGGCCAGCGTAAATTTATATGTATTTAAATTATGCTTTTAGTAATTAACATGTTAGCTAGCCGAGGATCTAATTCGCGGTGCAAAATGATGACATCTTGCTCTTTTAGGCGCCTCAATATTCAGCAAGCGTAGAAAGCCATAAAAGTGTAAGTTTTTGTAACATTAATAGAGTTTTGAACGCACACTACCAGACCCTACTAAATTTACACCACGAAACCCAGAAGTCATGATTCTCTAGTTGGTATTTTAAATGATCTATAGTTTGCCACAGTTTGGCTATCATCCTAGTATGCTTTATTTTTCCTGTGGTATGTTAATCAAATACACATTCTTCAAAAATTTTGGGCAAGTTACCAAGCATCTAATAAAGAAGGAAGCAAAATGGTAGACAGGAACTGGTCTTCTTCTACTTAATATTTGCGTAGGATTGAACCTGTTAATTTTAAATGGTTTTGTTATTACTTTTTAGCCTGCCGGTCGTTCCTTGACCAAAGTAAGCCGTATAATTTTAAGAATTGATAGTGGTGGACTATGCGGTAGCTCTAACTTTGCACAGTTCACTTTATTAAGCTTAAAGAAAACTTTCCAAAAAAATAATTAGTTTACATTACCTATATCATCCTGGTTCCCTTGAGACTAACCTCGAATGGCCTTACTATTTGTTTAAAGTTGTCAGAACCTTTTGTCCCAATTTCTGCTTGATATTTGACGAATTCAAGTTGAGAGTAGAGGAACTATCCTCAAAGAAAACTACAAACCACTGTTTGCTTTGCTATTTAGCTTTTTCAATCTGTAAGTGGATTGATGTGTAGGGCACCCGTGCTCTAATTCTAACCATGGTACCTCTTCTGACTGAAGGTATCTACCTTTGTCCCAAATAAGTAATAGTTTCGTTTTAATCAAGTACGAATGACCAAATTTGGTAGTCATATAGTGCATATAGGTTGTTTTGTGTTTAACTAAAGAAACATGAAATAATGGCAAGTTTTCTCTTTTGTAGTTCAAAATTAAGACAGCAACAATTTTCAAATACCTAGGCTGTGTATCCCTTTTCATTTACAAGTCAAGTCCGATTACTAAAAGGGCGAATGGTGTGTTTTTGATAGTAATTAATTCATTACTTTATAGAAAATTATTGTGCTCCTCTTTACTGGAGTAATTCATTTCTGCACATCAGTGGCAAACTTGCAACACAAAAACAGTTTTCTAAATTTACGGAGAAGTTAGGTGCACTGTCATTTTGTGAGTTTTGTTCTGTTTTGTTTCTAGAAGTTGGCCACAGACGAGAACCATGGACGCGACAAGGAAACAAAGGTATGCTTTACCAACCTAGCAAAGTATCTGGATTAATGGCAAAAATATCTGACAACAGATGAAAACACCTCTTATATTTTTCAACTTTTTCCTATTTGTTTCCCTTGTAGAAGATTCAACTCTTATCAACAAAGGAAGGCTCCGGAGGGGTAAGCCACCTTTTTCCCCTATTTTACATTCGTCTACAAACCGGGAGTTTCAAAAATTTAACCTAATATCTTTCCTTAGTGTAAGCATTACCCGTTTCGGCTTTGCTTTCTGCATATACTAGGACCGAAAGTGGGTTTATCTTTCCCGAGCCCTTCCTTAAATTTTACGTTTTCTCTAAATATCTTACAATTAAACGGTTCTTATTTTCATCCTTGATTCTCACTTCTAATCCCAGATTGAGCACAATGTCTTCCAAGCATTCCTTATTTAGTAAAGATATGGATAGTCAGACCGAAAGAAAAGCATTTTATTACAAATATAGAGGAATCAAAGCAGGTGAAGCGCTAAACTTAAGACCATTATTCTGGGCATTATGCCGAGAATATGTTCCAAGTACGCATTTTTTTTCGGAGCTATTCATTTGTTCCAGTTGATTTCGCTCTTTAATCATCCCTCACCCGTTCAGCTAATATAAAGTAAATTACTGGAGTTTTGTCCTTCGTCATCATTGCAGTTGGTTGGCTTAATTGCAAACGAAACAATTGAAAGTCACACGATTGTAATGTCAACCCATCTACTCACTCTCTTGTGAATCACTTACAACGGCACTTTTGTTTTCTTCATTTGTCGATGCCTCATTTATGATAGAATCAGTACTTACATTGTAAATCTTTTCACCATTTCCATTTCTAGGAGGCTGGGAATCCATCCACAAAGGAAGCCCCCACAAAGGTAAGCGATGCAAGTAACTACTCACCCTCGTCATCATTGCCATCCGCAAATATCCATCGTGTCTAGCGCATTCGAGGTCGCCATTAGTCCTCAGGACGTCTTACGGCTACTTCCAAGCTAGTCTAATAGTTAAGTCACTGTGAGCTTGGCCACTTTTTTTTCAGACTCATTCTTAGTCTCCCTTTTTCTCCACCACATGAGACGATTTGCATTCCTCCGATACGACTAATAAAGCTGCCTTGTCTTATCTTGCCTTGTGTTAGGAGACTCAACGAGCGAGCAGAGGCGGGGGCTTTGGAAAGATTAACTCTTATTTGGCTACTCTTCATGATGCATGTTGTCTTGTCACCCTGGGACAACAATTAATTATTTGTATTATGTGTTGGCATTGAATGAAGTGATGTTTTGTGTCAGCTGCAGTCAGAGGATTCAGTACTCGTAGTGACCTTGAATCCACCCAATGGCGACCTCATGGCTCTATTCTGCATCTGAAATTGAAAGGCTTGATTTCTCACCGTCTATCATGATTTATACCACACCTCCTCGGTATCTGTAATATTTCCACCGAATTTTGTTGGCCAACTTTGGATAGCTAAATAGGTGTTTAGGGCGGTAGTGGACATATTCTAGATAGCCGTTAAAATAAATGAAGGGTGCCTCTTCAACTTTCATTTTACAGCTATTTGGTCGTACTACTTTAACCACCAACACGCCTCAAGTGAGTTAATCACGGTTATTTCCTTCTCCGCTGAAGCATCTAAAAAGATAATAACAACAACTCTAGCAACATTCGTTCTTCATTTCAACCTTTACTTCTTCTTCTTGCTGAAAAATGAACAGCCTGCTGAACTTAAAACGGTTGGTTTAAACTATCCCTTTTCTTCACTTGAATCCCTATCTACTTTGTTCCTCACTTTCCACCTGTTTTCTATTAATTAAGGCATTGCAGACTGTGGCGAGTTCCTCCACCGCAGTGGAAAGCAATACTACTGTGAGTTTCACCTATTTTCCTATTACCTGTCTTTGGGTGTCATCGCTCTTTTTCTTTAATACACTGAAAGCGCTGCTATTTTCCATCCCCCACTTTTGTTTACTCTCCTCTCTAGTCAAGTCAGTGATCACTTGATTCTTGTTTCTTTATATTTCTCTTCTGCCTCTGTTGGATGTTGTTTGGTTGAGGATTCGTTGGGTCTTGATTAGTCGAATAATTGGTGGAAGAAAAGTTTTGCGGTAGATAGGAGACTAGTTTTCTTTCGAAAAATTAGTAAAAATGCTTCCAGACACTTAAAGAGTGCCAAGGTAGTCCCTCTAGTGAGGTCATACTACTACTTGGTGAATTGGACCTTCTGGTTCTGGTCGCTTCACTCTAGCCTCTTTCCTACTAAAGACTATTGTTTGCGTTTAAATACAGTCACATTAGTAGAATCTCTTTCTTTTCCACCCACTCCTGATTTCCTGCTGCTGACTACTGAGCTTCCTAAGGAGGCGGGACCTGGGGTGTGTGTGGAAGATATAACTTCCAGCCCTTTTACACCGCTGATTTACACGCCTTCTTCCTTAGCCGACTGTAGCAGGTCACTAACAGGATACCTTCCTTTTCTTTTGTGGGCAACACAGGAAAGCAGCGCCAATGTGAGCTTTTGACCATTCACACCTTAGTTTAGATGCTACTTTAGGCGATTGTTTTCCCTTCTCTCAATAATTCCCGTCTTACTTATCAGGAGGCGCAAAACACCTCCAAGAAGGGCCTTGGAAGGGTAGGCAATGAACCTTTATCCCTTCAAATTTGTTTTTAACTTTTACTTGTAAAATGCGCCACCACTTTTATAGTTCTCATGGGTTTTAACTTTTAAGTTTTCACAGATATAGCTGTTATAGAGCGGGCGATGAATATTCATGTTTGCTTCAGCTTGACACATTGCTAAGGCATTACAATCCAACCTTCAGAACTAATTGACATTAAGAAGGACAAGGGGAGAGCATAAGTGGGCGAATGCTTAGACTGGTAGATGAGTGGGTGAATATTTACATACAAACTGGAGGATAAGATCTGTGGTAGAACTTTCCATCACCGCGAAGACAGCCTCATCAGATATACTGCTTTCTTTCCTTTCTTTTATAGTTATTTAACCGTACGGGTCAATCGACCAGTGCCTTTGGTGTAAGTAATCTCAGCTACAATCCTGTTGTATCACCATCACAAAGCGGTTAGCATAAACGTTTTCCGCTCCCCCTCCTTACAGGCAGCCAGGCGTCCGATGAACCGAAGCAAAGTATGTCGTAAAGGCCTTCCTTCCTTTGCATTTCATTTACCCAACCATGAAGATAAACATGATCGAATTTTTCTATCTGACAGTAATCTAGTGGTGTGACGCTCATTTTTTGATTTAGACTATTGACTACTCTCTCACAACAACAGAAAGCACCAGTAATGTAAGTTATGACCGGTCACTTTGACCCTCCACTCCTCTCCCCTTGAATAGTCTTGTGAATGCTCTTCCATGTAATAAATGATCTTTCCATCTACTGTTAATCTTTCAGTCCTAGTTTTGACATCTTTTCCTGCATTTTTATCTAATTTGAAGACAACTCCAAGGACTCAGGACTCGACTACAAAGGAGGGCTCTTCAACGGTTAGCAATCAATAAATTTAGCCTTTCGGCTATGCTCTTCCTACTAAGTGTTGACCTGACCTTGACCTCTCCGACGTTTCCGCCCTCATGATCTACTTTATCAGCCGAAGTATTCGCTGTAGTTTGGACACCGGGTGTCCCTTTTGTACTAAGCTCCGTCCCAACTGGAACTTTGTGTTGATAATAGCGATAACTTGTCTTTTCGGTCTCTCTTCGAGATCACTTTTTCCTTCCAGTGACTATGAAACAGAGATGAGCGTTGGATGCCGCTTTCATTGTGCGTAGTTGTAATTAGAAAGACAGGAAAAAGGCGAGGTGGACTAATTAATGGTGGAAGCAGGATGGATGGTAGAAAGAGACAAATAATTGGCCTATCTGTTGTAGGACTGGGGAAGATATGTTAATATGTAGTTGATAGCGTTGACAAGCTCTTTCCATCAAACATGGTTAAACATAGGCGCAATGTTAGTTGAGAAGACATTACTACTTTCAGTGTTATTTAACTTGTTTACCTTCCCTTATGTGCCTTTGCCTTTCCGGCTCACGCAACATTGTTGGGTGTTTCTTTTGTAGACAGTTGAATACAGTCTTACCACAACAGAAAACAGTACCAAGGTGGGTTTGTTGCACATGGACACCTTTTCCACGCCTTATGATGTCATCTCTCTATTTTCTCTTGACATCACTGTTTGAACCTTATCTCTCACTCTCTAATGCTTTACCTCTCTCTTTATCACAGGACGCTCCTAAAAGAAAGGTAGGCAACTCAATTACTCGGTGGAATGTCGGCTTCTTTTAGCCTAGAAACAACTTCATACCTTCCCTTCTTTAACTGTTCCATTTACTAATCCCTGACCTAGGTTTAAAGAGTCACCTAGGTTCGACTAACCCCATCTATTACGTTTCTGAAGCGACTGGATCTGATTCTTTAAAAGGGTGATATGGGTATGAGTAAAATAATGGAATACAGACGAAGAAGAGGCAGTGTGTTGAGCAGTTAGAAAAGAGACTCTCTTGAAGTGTCTCTCTCCACTGTAGTTGTTCGCTCAGTCCAAGACCATTGATGTAAGTGTTTTGAACTCCTTGGATTCTTTGACGTTCAATAAATTATCTCTGCCCATCAGCATTCACGATTTCATCCAGATGTTGAAATTCAGGGAAAAAATCATCCAATATTGTTCTGCTGAAGAGCTTTGAATCTCAGAAATCGATCTATTTATCCACCCATTCGAATCCATCCATTTATCTAAAGCTTAATCTAGCACCCATCCTACTGCCATCCCATCAAGGCACCTCTTTCCATTCGTAAGAATTTAATTGTCAGTTGCCTGAATTTTTAATTTTGCAGGAACCTGGAACCACCACTAAGAAGGAAGGTCGCACAAAAGTAGGCAATTTAATCAACAAGAGGAATAACTTCTTTTATTTTCCCCCTCCATAATCACTTTCAAGCTCAAATAACAACTACGTCCTCTTTAATAACTTGGAAATTTATGAGGCTATAAATTTTGCGTTCTCATACCTTTTAAAATGACAAAAACAAACAATCTACGCGTTTGACAACTGTCTGCCGGAACGGAGTTTCAATAACTTGTTCAAGGGCAATTCATAATTACTCCACCTACCTCGTCCCATTCATTATGCTTTTCTTTTTACTTCTAAATGCAAAGTGATGGGAGGAGAGAGGGAAAAAGTAGGTCAAGATTGACAGACAGATAATGGGTAGCTTTAAGGAAGGAATCGAGATAAGCATTCAAGAATTGAATCCATGCGTCTGGATTTGTAGACATGATCTTTTTGAGTAGTTTGCCCCTTATTTTGTAGTTATTCGGTCGCATCGGTCAGTCCAGCATCGCTTCTACCGTAAGTCAATCGCAGTCCCTCTTACCAATGTCCCAAATGTTAACATTAAACCTGATAAATGCATCGCTCGCCTCAGTAAACATTGGTTATCACCACCGTGCCATGTGCCACATTCTAGTTGCGAACGTCTGTGTACACAGGCAAGCAACAATACATAGACGGAGATGCAGTAGTTCCTTGATCTTAAACGATCCTCCTTAGCATTCATCCAGTCCACTTGCTGTGCGGCTGATACAGACGGTATCGTGCTCCACCACAACAATGGCAGTTCCACTCAGTTGGTAGTTCCATGCCTTCCGATTCCGATTTACACGAGCAATCTCCTTCGATCCCTGATGTGGAAATATTCTTTTAATTGGGGACTCTGCTCCACCAACCGTTCCACAGGATTAGGATACGATTATACCCAATCCTTTGCCCCATTGTGAATAGACTTAACTCTGTTCCCCTAGTTCAATTTTTTAATCAAATAAGTTCAAATACCAACCAAGAATGCATGTTAGACAGTCACAATGAGAGAAATAGAACTAACTTGGGAACAAGTTTCATTTTCATTGGAAGAAGTCCGACAAAACTGGTCAAATTTTTCTATATATTCCATATTCTACCGTAAAAGCATATGTTGTCGTCGGGTCGTAATTTTAATGTTCTTATTCAGGCACCTAGAGTCTCCAGCACTCAGAATCGAGTGAGATAGAAGGCCTTTTTGGCTTTGCGATAGGAGCAGCAGCAACTGCTAAATAAACTTCATTTGTCTGCAGGATGTGGAAGGTCACACCACTACATCCACCGTCGAAAGTCACACTGACGTAAGTTACGCATTCTCGATCATTCACGCCATTTCCTAAATGAGACTGCCTGAACATATTCCAACATTCGCACTTCATCCATTTTCAAGTGGTCTGCCTTTATTGGTAATGCATGTCGTTCCTCACCACCATTGCATTTCTAAAAGGTTCAGAATCCACCTAAGAAGGAGGTCCTCACGAAAGTAAGCAATGAGATGTCAAATACATTGTCACCTATTGCCAGCATTCACGATTTCATCGTTTACGGTGTCCAATGTCAGAATGAACTTTCATGCATGATTGTAATAATAGAAACCGTATGGGCATCGGAGAGAATGACACAGCCATCTATCTATCCATCCCAAAGCCTAGCATGCATCCCATATCCGCGCATCAATTCATCCATCTATCTACATTTGGCTTTCTATCATCTACCAGCCCATCATTCCATCGTGCGCCTCTTTCTTCATAGCACTTCAATTGTCACTTGTGTGATCTTTTAAATTTTGTAAGAATCTGGAATTACCTGTAAGAAGGAAGGTCGTACAAAGGTAGGCAATTTGATTAACGACTGACTTCTGCCTTCGAACCTCCATCAAATAGGAAAATACAAATTTATTTTTGCGTATTTTATGATAGATTCCAAATATCGTTTTCGGCCTCTTCTTTGCCTCAAAAATTTATGTGCCCATGGAGTTGTCGTTCCAGTGCCTTTTTATAAGCGACAACTGTCTGTCCACGATGAAGTTAGAATTCCTTATTTGAAGTCAATTCATAATGTGCGTGTCAGCATCCTCCCATTTATTCGGCTTCTTGTTTCACCTCCAAGTGATAAGTAATGGAGGGAGAGAGAGAGGGGAAAATTTAGGCGAGATCGTTAAGCAGACAATGGGCAGCCTTAAGAAGGAGAAGTGTTTTAATGTTCAAGAATTTGAAACTCGCATCCAGCGTGGTGGGTTCGGTGTCCCAAAGTGAGTTACCTCCACTTGTGCAGTTATTCGGTCGCGTTAGCCAACCCTCCAACGCCCCAACGGTAAGTCAACCGAATTCCATCTCGTCGTACTGTAGAATCAACTTTGTTGACCGCAATGTCAACAAAAAACCTGACAAATGTGTGGTCTGAAATAGAAAGACGTAGTTATTACCACCAATCACCGTGGCATTTTTCCAATTGTTAGTGTTCGAGCGCAAATCCTTGACCTTACACTTTCCTCCTTTCCATTCATCTCGCCCAATTGCTGTGCAGCTGTTGTAGGCGGTAGTGCACACCATCACAACAGCGTAGAGGTGCAACAGTAACGGTTCTGTTCGGTCACTAGTTCCATGCATACCATTGGCCATGTTGTGCAGATGGCTTAGTGAGCCTCTCTACCACGCATTGGTATTGTCTTAAATTACATCACTGTCTTTCAAATGCCACGACTGTGAAAAAGTAGGCAAACGTCAACTGCAATATTTGAAGCCTCTGCCAGGTTGACGGTTTCGCAGATTTAGGACAGGGTTAAAACTTACCGTTGACTCCAGTCGTAAACAGACTTAGTCATGATTTATCCATCCGATCATTCTGTTCAAAAGTGGTTAAATACTGACCATTGTTGTGCTATGGATAGACGTAAGACTACGAATGAGACCATTAATCATCAACAAATTCGTCTCTTGGGGTAGTTCTACGACATTAGTCGGATTTTTGTGGCATATCATATACTACTGAAATAAGCCATAATTCTTTACTAAATTTTATGATTAATGATCTTGTTCAGGTGCCCGCTGTTTCTGGCGCTCAGCATCAAGTGAGTTGAAAAGGTTTCTTCTAATTCTACCGTAAACGCACCGACAAATCCTAATTTTCCTTATTTGTCTGCAGACGATGGAAAGCCACACCACCGCAGTCACAGTCGAAGGTCACACCAACGTGAGTCGAGCTTTTACAATCATCCACGATACTGCACGAATGTGAACATCTGCATGTCATCGAATATTCACACCTCATCCATTTTCGGGCAGTCTTCCTTTCCCATTAACGTATCCACCTCTCCATCCATCCTAGACCTATTCATCATTCCTGCATCCATCTAATCATTTTGCTCATCCACTTTGTGTCCATACATCCATCTATCTATCTGGTTCGCATCCATCTATCCATCCATCCACTAACCCAGCTCGACTTCAATCTTGCTCTCAATTATCTATCACCCTATCATCCCATGGAGGCACCTTCTTCTATCCTCGGAATTTCAAATAACAATTACCTTATCTTTTGCATATTGTAGGAGCCTCAAACTACGTCTATGAAGGCAGGCTGCACAAAAGTAGGCTGTTCGGTTGGCAGTTAACTTTTGTCTTTGCATCGTTATTCAAGGGCCTGGGCAAAATTTTATTTGACATCTATCAGTCTACAATAGCATTGCGGTTTCCATGTTCAAGAGCAACTAATGATTACCTTGCTTACCTCATTCTATTCTACTTAGTCAGCAATTCAATTATTTCGAAGTACTAAATATTGGAGTGAGAGAGCAAATAAGGGCAGGCGAGACTGCTGGTTCTTTGGCGGGGGCTAAAAGGACGCGGAAGAGATCGACCTTCAAGTATTGCATTCATGTGTCAAGTTTGGTTGGGACGATCTCCTCTAGTAGCTTACCTCTTATTTTGTAGTTATTTGGTCGCATTGGTCAATCCCCCATCACTTCTACTGTAAGTAAATTGCATTCCTTCTCCCCAATGTCCCTAATGTCTACATTAAACCTGACACGTCCATCACTCACATCAGTTGGCATTGGTTATCATCAGTTTTCCATGCTGCACTTTTCATTTGGGGACGTTTGAGCACACTGGAAAGTAGCAGCATATAGGCCGAGATGGAGCAGTTTCCTGATCTTAAACTATTTCTCCTATCATTCATCTTGACCGCTTGCTGTGCGTCTGTTATAGCCTGTAACGCACTCCTCCAGAATAACGTAGATCCACAACAATGGCAGTTCCATTCAGTTGGTAGTTCCGTGCTTCCCGATTCCGATTTCCACATGCGATCCCCTTCGATTACTGAATTAGAAAGACCCTTTTTTGGAGGTTATGCCAGATCATTAATTGTGAAGATTACAGATAACACTGAAACTTATCCTCTTCTCCATAGTCATTTGTCACCGCCCTGTTTTTTGTCGAATTTCTTAATCAAAAAGTTTAAGTACTGACCAAAAAGGCATGATGAAGAGGTGAAACGAGGAGAAGAGCACTGGCTGTAAACAAATTCTCCCACTCGAACTAGTTTGAGATGGTTCGTGTACTACTTAAAATGGCACAAATCTTCATCGGATTCTAATTGTAATGTTCTTTTTCAGGTACCCGGAGCCTCTGGCACTCAAAATCAGGTAAGTTGAATAGGTTTTTAACAACTCTGCTTTAAATCCACCAACAACCCCCTAATTCCCTCATTCGTCTATAGGCGGCGGGAAGTCACATCTCTACGACCACAGTCGAAAGTCACACCGATGTGAGTTATGGATTTCAGCTATCAAGCGTTCACGCTTCATCCATTTTCAAACAGCCTTCTATTCCCATTAACGTATCTCCTTTTTTCACCTCCTTTCTATTTCTAGGGGGCTCAGGACCCATCCAAAAAGGAAGCCCTCACAAAGGTAAGTAATAGGATGTTCCATCAACTGCCTTTCATTGCCGTTATTTATAGTTACATTCCGGTGTCAAATATCAGAATGAGCTTTGGTGCATTACTGTACTAATGGTGACCTTGTAAATATCGGCGGGAACGGCCCAGGGATCCATCTCTGTCTAGGTTTCGTTCGCCTGCTGTAAAACTGGTCTTCGTGCGTTGAATGTCAACTGGAAATTAGCAGGCGAGACTGATAGACAGATAATGGGTAGCTTTAAGGAAGGGGAAGAAATTGACCTTTAGGAAATTTACCCTCGCGTCAGATTTAGTTAGATGATTTGTCCAAGTAGCTTGTCTCTTGTTTTGCGGTTGTTCGGTCGTATTGGGCAATCCTCCAGCACCTCTACCGTAAGTCAGTTGCATTCCTTACTTGCCCAATGCCGACACCGAAAGTGACAAATCTGTCACTCGGATCAGTAGGCACTTGTTATTACCACGTTCTTTGTGACACCTTTCCGTTTATGGACGTCTGAGTGCACTGACGATCAGTAAACCGTAAGCCGAGATTCAGCAGTTTCTTGACCTTGAGCGATTCTCCTTACCATTCATCTCGTCCACCTACTGTATGGTTCTCGTGGACGACAGCGTACTCCATCACAATGAAAAGCCACAAAATTGCGCCTTCGCCTTTCGTCCAAAAAGCCGTGCAGAAGTCCTTGTGGACCGCTTTATAATGTAACATTATTATCTTAAAGAACATCACGTTCAGGCTAAGGCGTCACGTTCCGGAAAAGTAGGCAACCGGCAAAGATAATTACTTGTATCTCCGTTCAACCTACATCTGAACGAGCATACCCAAAAAATGTCTGTTGGACTTGTCCATTCACTCTGGCCCATTTACAGTGCCTTTGATCTCCCTGAGCACAATTTCGTGCTATTTAAATTCGATTCCTAAGCCAGAAAGGTCCTATTCGTCGGAGATTGCTAGATTGACTGCCCTACAGTTTCAGAATAGAATTGAATCTTACTCCCTGCTCCATCTTTAATTGACTTCGCCCTGATTTACCCATCCAATCTTCTAGTCAAATAAGATTAAACACTGAGCAGAAAGGAGGAGAGCTTCATCTGCCAAAAATTTTTTTTCTGGAGTAGTTTGGCAAAAACGGTTGAATTTATAGGCTGTCACATACAGCTGAAATAAGTTATATGTTTTCATTGGGTTCTATTTTTAATGCTCTTGTTCAGGCGCTTGGGGTCTCTGGTTATCGACATCAAGTCTGCCGTCAACACACCCACAAACCCTAACTCCCCTCATCTATTTACAGGCAGTGGAAAGTCACACTGCAACAACCACAGCTGAAGGTCACACCAACGTGAGCTATGCCTTTTGAGTTATTCAAGAGATTTGGCAAATGAAATCTGCTTTCCATTTAGTACTCATTACCCATCTGCTTGCGAGTAGTCTTTATTCCTCGTTAATACAACTTGGTTCTCGCCTCCATCCCCATTTCTAGGGGGCTCAGAATCCCTCCAAAACGAAGCCTTTATAAAAGTACACGACACAATTAAATATTATTTTTAATCATCATTGGTATACGCAAACGTTTTACGATGGTTCTACCTCCCCCCCTTACCGTAATTGTTTACTCCATTGTGCTCAGTGCATGGGGCACTCCATTTGTCTTCATGACATCTTGAAGTTACCCTTAAGCTGGTATACTAGTCGTGACACCGTGAGTTGGACGAGCCCCTTCAGTCACCTTCTTCGTTGTCCTTCTTCTCCACATGTAAAATACTAGCACTAAATGCGATACTTTCTATTCCTCTGATACAACAAACCCTAGCCACCTTGTCTTTTCTTGTATTAGGAGACTCAGCGAACTACCAGAAACGAGGGCCTTGGGAAGGTAAACTCTTGATCGGTTACTCCTCATGATGCATAGTGTCTTGTCATTGTGGAACAGCAGATGGTTCTTGTGGGATGCAGTGGCATTTTGTGTACTCACTCTGCCCTTAAATTGCCTTTTTTGTGATTTCATCAAATGAAGTTCGAAAGGTTTGTGTCTCTTTATACAGCAGTACTTTTCCCCCACTTCTTTAATCCCAAGGACACGACGGTCACCGTGTTCACTAAGGGTTCCACCTGGCGCACCAATTCTGGCATTTTTGGATATTACCTTACACTACTTTATTTCATCATTCCTCCAAACTCATCGGCTTCATGACCGCCATCCCATTCAACATTCCTTAATGTATTTCCACAGCATTACCTCCATGTGTCCTACTGCTCTTACCCATTAGAATCTTAGCATCAGAAATGCTTCATGTGTGCCTCCATGAGGCATTATCAGACTTCTGCGACAAAAATAATATTTTCGTTGGAAAATGCCACAAAATTCACTGATTGATCTGCTTTAGTTTTCAGTTTCTGGTCAATATATTGAGTACTTAAGTAAAACTGTGACAGCTGACTTACCAAAAGTTGGAAGAGTCACTTTGACTGAGTAGAAACCACACTTTTCATTGACATAGGTTTATGTTAGACCTATTCCGGCACTTAATTATTCTTTAGAAAGCTTCGACATGAAAAGACTTGACGGTCCGGCTATTTCGCGGACAATTTGCTTCACTTTATTATCAGTGCCAATTTGGCCATCCTAGCATGTTTCCATCGTTTCGATACTCGTTTTCATTCCATCATTAAATTATGTATCATGACCCAGCTACGGGTAGCGATGCCATCCAGGAAAGCAAAACCTCTTCATCAAAGTGCTCCTTCAGGTCATTGTGGCTAGTCAACA
Organism: Echinococcus granulosus; assembly: GCF_000524195.1. Lineage (NCBI taxonomy): Eukaryota > Metazoa > Platyhelminthes > Cestoda > Cyclophyllidea > Taeniidae > Echinococcus > Echinococcus granulosus. The sequence continues at coordinate 140,857 of NW_020170424.1, read as the reverse complement.
CCTCTGTGTCTATCCGAAGTTAAAATTTGTGTGAGTACCTTGCAGTCTCAAACGGTCGGACATGAATTCACTCAACCTTACAATGGATAGATTCGTCTCGTCCTATTTTATGGTTAATTCCCAGACTCTGATATTTTTACCGCCAGCTAAATGCAGACAGAAGTAACTACCAGGTGGGTACATGGAACGAACCCGTCACTGTCAAATTTGGGGCCTTCTTGAAAACGTTTAACCCACCCTTCTGCCTTGCCCATGAGTGGTTGAGAGGGAGGCTGTTGCCATACAGACCGTGCTTAAAGTCTTCCCTGAATGTGAGCAGACATCCACAAATTCTGTGTTATCATTACAGAGTAGTGGCACTACCTGCCGCTTGAACTTGATTTACTCCGCCCGAATAAAACTGACCTAAAAATAACCCCCTTGACTGAGAGTTATGTGACACACTTGCCATCCACTTCGATGAGTAGCTTTGTCATGATGACATGCTCTTTTGTGAGTATGACTCTCCAAGTCCCGATTTGAATGGAGTTTGCAGCTTACTTACTTTAATTATATTTATTCTTACAGTTATTTAGTCGCACTGGTCATTCTACCATCCCCGCTGCTGTAAGTTATCTGCATCTGCCTTTCGGCAACACCGATGATGTAAAATAGTCCTCCGGCTCTTCATCCCCATCATTCACATCCACATTCAAACATAATATATTGAAGGATATCTGAGCGCTTCGGTGTTTAGTGATTTAACATTTCACTAGCCAAGAAAACATTCTTCTTTAATGTATCTTGCAACTTATTTCGCTGATAAGTAGATAATGTTCAGCAGCGTAATAAGGGGTGTTTGTTCCGTGCTTTGCAGGCAACGGGAAATGCTTCTGTTACTACTACCTCTACAACTGTGGAAAGTCACACAAAAGTGAGTTTTACATACCCTGTAAATAATTAATCACCCTCGCCACACGACCTGTGCAAGTTTTTAGTGTCAAGTTTACAAGATCAAGACTATCCCTCAAACAGCTTCCGTACTTAGTTTCGCGTTAGTGCAAATGAAGCACTTCAGCTTAAATGAACGGGTTTTCATAGATGGTACAGCGTCTTTCGAGTCTAGACCTGTCATGCACTACTGATTGTGTGCTTAGCCTTTAATTCTGCCGAGCTCCAAGCCAGAGTACTCAGGACGACAAATACTTCAACTGGGAGTGCTACTTATGGGTCCGTAATTGCTGACAGATTGCTGGAAGCCCTGCGGCAGTTTCATTCTTGCTTATCCATGGTAGTTCGATTTTTTGACACAGGAAACCCGATAGGTGGATTGAATTCCTGGAAAATCGGATGAATAATTTCTGGTGCTGCAGACGTTACCAACAGATCCTCAGGATATTAGTACGAAGTCCCACTAAAGTTAATCATTTAAACCACTGATTTTCACTTATTCATCTCACTGGCTTCATCCAGGTTTGTTTGGTCCACGTCCATTATTATTTTTATGCGGAAGACTAAAAGGTGAATATGCCTATGGACAAATGTGTATTGGGGCTGGCGAGCGATCAGGTGGAAGAAGCTGAAGCTACTTGTCCATTAAAAACTAGAGGAAGAAAGCAAACACCCATGCGGGTTCAAGCTAACGCTCGGTAGATGTGGAAGTTAGATACCACCGATTGTTAAGGAGCTTGGATTCTGCTCTCGGGTTGCCGCTTCTAATAAGCAGTGGGATGGAGACACAATGAGGGTGTTCCTATTGTCGACATGCATGAAAAAGCTGAGAGAAAGGGGTATGCACACGTGCCCGCTCACCGGCTTCTGATTTTACGCCGTAGACACGATGGATCCCATTCTCTAGTGCTTCTGGTGTTTTGATTGGCCTTGACCAAACTTAAGTCTATTTTAACTTGATATTTGCCAGTCGGCCACTGTAAAATGTTTGAGAATCAGGAAGGAAAGAGGCGACTTCTAAAACGACGAAATGGAACCACCTCCTGAGACCAAAGCATTCGCGATGTTCGACAATATCTAGATTACCTCAAAAGGCCAACATTTGTCTACGTTAAAGACTGGAGTTAAAAGTGGAACTCGTCATTTAATTCTTTAAGGCACCTAAGCATATTACTGAAGAGCATCATTTAAGTAAAGGCAATGAGAAGGATCATTACTAATGCAGGCCAGCAGTGAAAGTGACGACACTTGAAATTATTTTATCCACACTTTTGCAGACAGCTACCCCACTTGGCCAACTCACAAGCTCCTCTGGTGTAAGTTTCCTTTTTTCATCATTAGCCCAAATACTGGTTTTTTTACGTCGACTCCTTTCCTCCCTCTGGTAAACGGCCTCAGGATGTCAATTGCTCACCAGTTCAAAGGTAATGGCCAATTTTTTCATTGCCTTATACATTTTTTATTCCTTTTCAGTTGGTTTCCTACTCCGCATCAACTGACACCCAACGCTCACGCAATAAGGATAACTTAGCAAAGGTAACCCCCATTTCTGCTTCCCATCACTCTGTTTTTTTGTGTGACTAACTCTACAATCTGCTTCACACTTTGCTGCTTCAAAGTTTACAGTAAAACCTTGTTCCATTGGGCAGGGTAATTAATGACTCCAACAAACTTGCTCCATAACATTACTTTCCATTTGTAGTTTTTCCAAAGACGCGTTAACGCAAAGGTGGGCGAAATCTCCGATTAAGAATCATTTGTTCAGCCAAATAGCAATTGAATTTTATGGGAAAAGTAAAATAGTAAAACTTACCTTCTTTTCCAGACAACAGAAAGCGCCAACTAAGAAGCCGATGTGGTGAGGGCATAAAAGAGAAGCTCATTGTTACCGTGAAGCTAAAATATTCTAGGATTATTACTTTAATTTCCACAATACATCCAATACTTTAAAATCACTGCCATATTTATGAACTGGTTCATCTTAAGCACTTTCATTTTTTGAAGACGGAAAAAACTCAAGCCGACCTGTTTGAATACAGCAGAGTTCTTTCATCCCAACGCTTCTTCTTTTACCTGATTCTCATTAATCTGTTTATCCACTTATAAAAAAAATGATTTTCTGGACAATTACCGTTATCTCGAAAATTCCACGGTTTTTTGGGTCAATGATAAAAGCGAGTGCATTGCTCATGCTGAAGCGCATGCTCTTTAAAAATTCTAGTTTTTATTGTAAAACATCCTTAATAACAGATTATGACGGGAATATCCATTGTAAATCAATTACACCACCGGCCGGGAGGTTTTGCTTAATTGAACAGCAACTTAATGCAGTGAAATATGCTTAACTTCTGGTAGTGATGAACATATTCAAAAGGAATTCGGGAAGGGGCACCCAAGGCACTGCTGCATTGCTGTGGTAACTAGTAATAAGGTGCTCGTGGAAGACTTCAACAATTTATGTGATAGACAGGTGGAGCGATACTTCACACTGCAGTCTACTGACACCACAAAAGCATCCATTCACAAAAACTCATGAGATGTGAGCTACTGGACGCGATTAATTAACACACTTAAAGCACGTGTAAAAAGAAATTATGTACACTAGAAATGAAACTGCTTTGGTGTCTCGTGTTTACTTCGGTTGCTATGGAAAATACAAACACGAAAAAAATGTTATCTTCCTGATAATTCCAGCTAAGCATCATGGTTTAAGCCCAATCGAAATTGAATCCTAACACACGAAATCGGGACGCATATCTCTAAAACAGAAGAGTCGTTGGAAACAATTAAAATCCAGTCATATTAGGACTTATTTGAACCATTGCATGTATGCATATATGTAAAAAGAGAACAGCTTTTTTGATTGAAGTCGCGCCAGCGCTGCAAACGTTAAAGGATGTGGCAGTGTGCATCATGAAATAACTTGTAACACAAATTACTCCCGAACCAATCAAAATAAAGGAAAGCACTCACAAGTCCGCTGGGTTCAGAGGAATGTGCCTGATAAAAACTCGCTATTCAGTAACAAGAGCTGAAGCAAAGTAAAAGAAGATTAAGCTACTTTATAGAGATTAGGAATTTGAGGACGGTATGTGCAAGATTCAAAAAGCTTCAGGATAATAAGCAGGAAGTATTTTATAACAGAAGATACCACGACCAACAAAAAAAAGCAAATCAGCCCAGATTTTGAAAACAATACCAAGGGACGGAAGATGTAGGGAGTGACACTTGTTGCGAAAAATAAAATGATCTTGTTGTGTTTACAGAATATGTGCATTTTATAGCCTTTATTTTATTGTGCCGACAGCCTAAACTATTCTTAAATTTAATACTTTTCACCGTAAAAACTGACATTTAGGAATAATTTTCGTTAAAGCTAAAATGTAAAAATCTTGGATATAGTGGTAGTTGCGCAAAAATTCTCTAATTTAGCATCGCCTACACATGATGCAATTCTGCTTACAGTTGAGCTTGCACAAACAGGCGGAACCGCCATATTTAAAGTCCATTAGGGTGGTCGAACTACAATTCTGGTTAAGTGAGACGATTCCCCTAAATTACTATCTGAAATTAAGTTTTGTACTTTGGTTAGCTTTACCTATTGCTCTTCATCTAAGCTACTGTGCTTCTTCGAAGTTGCATTTTCTGATCCGCTTAGAACACTTTTTTGTGACTTGCCCTCGTGTTTGATTTTTCGCTTCTAATTTGCAAATTTCGGATGCAATCGGCATGGTGTTTTTATCCACCGTTTTTTGGCTCAATACCTACTGCCCTATTTTGGTGATAAAATTGCTTTCTTTGTGTTGTCTATCCAATTTGGTTTTTAATTTTAACCGGTTTTATCATTCACGCACTGGTATTTTCACTGAATGCTTCCAGTCTTGATTTTCCTCTCTTTTTTACGCCTCAAATACTCTAAAGTTGAACCTTTTAAATCCGGTCTTGTTATAATCTTACTAAAACTTGTTTTCTGTTCTAGTTACGACAATGTTTAATAACTCTTCACCAGAGTCAAAGGATTTGTCACGTCGGCCGGCTAAAGCAAAACACGCCCTAATTAAATCACCAGTCAGTCCCATAAGTGTTAACATTGCTTTGCCGCAGAGAAAGCGAGCCAAGATCATTCGTTTCACCACCGATGACTTTACCTGGCAATGCTGGCAGTGCCTCAGCGCCTTCTCCAGCAACGTGGATTTGGACGATCATCTGAAGGACTGCGACTCTCGCAACGCTGCAGAAGGTGATGTGATTCTGCCTATGGGGGACTCCCTGCCCGGTTGTCCTTTCTGCCCTCGTGATGGGTGCCAGGCCGAGTCGAAACCCTACTACTTCCATGACTTTAACGCCCATGTTGGGAGTCAGCATTCGGAAGTGAAGGAACTCTCTTGTCCATACTGCACTGATAAGATTCCCTCACCACGTTTGGAAGACCTCACTTCGCACATCCTGCTCGATCATCAGATTCATTGGCGCCCAAGTCCTGGTAAGATATTTCATTTAGCAAGTTTTATTATCAGCACGTTTTAATGTAGATGTGATGAAAAGCTTTATTAAGCGCCTTGACTTTGCTCACTACATTGTTCTGTGGTGAGTGCCACGAAAAGCGGTATTAGATGACTCGTTATCGTTAGGTTTTTTCGGTGAAGGTAAGGGTAAAAAATTCTCATTTCTGTTGTGGGAATTGCAACGCTTCCGTCACTGTAGTTCCTAGTTTTATCATCCGTTAAAGATTTTCACTATTTCCAGGCCTATTTTCCGTTTCACTTTAAAGGGATAATTATCGCGACGCAGGGCCTCTTTGTATGCCCAAATGATTCACATTATGAGAAGAATGGCATTACTCTTCATAACTGCAGACAGTGCCGATGCTCAAAATCGGTTCCGTTTCTATTGTGGCTTCCGTAATGGTTTTTCTTGGTCTTCTGTATTACTGCCTCATTAATGAACACTTCGAAATTATTTCACGTAATTATAGTTGATGATATCTACATACATCTGAGATCCAACTATTCTGCAAAAGAAATTGCACATTTTCGAGACCATTGTAGCTTGAGTGCTGCGACAACTTCATCAATTACTTAATCTCTAGCCTCAATGGTGTACCAGCGCACGGACGATGTAGCTCACCGCGTGGTGACTTGTCTTGGGTGTGGATGGTGCACCTTCGTTCTGCGCGCCCAGGACGCTGTGCAACCACCAGCCTCACTCGCCTCGCACATGTCGCGGTGTGCCGGTCGCGGTGCCCGTCTCTCCGTGCCTCGCCTCCCACCCTACCTTCGTCGGCCCACTCAAGTGCCCACGAGGGCTCTCGTCTCTGCTCTCACAGCCGCCTCTGCCAGCGCCAGTCACGCCTTCGCAGTGCGCTTCCCCGGCGTGCGCGGTTATGTTGCCTCCACCTTCGAAGCAACCGCTACCGGCCCTGGCACTTCGTCTTGGTCCGTCGCGGTAGATGCGGAGGGCGATGGGCTGCCTCAAAAGCGGCCAAAGTACCAGCCCCCATTAAAGGTGGCTTCACCTGTGTCCATTACTGTCCCGTCGCCACCACCGGAGGGCAATACCAAATTGGAGGAGGAAGAAGTAAAAGCTAAAGAAAAAGGCGACGAAGCGGAAGAGTTAAAACCGACTCTGGAGGAGGAGAAGCTTACTAATGGAAATGTAAGCAGGCGCGGGGGTTCTTTACATATTCAAACTATTTATTGAATATTGTTGACCTTTCCAGAAGGTGCGCTTTATCTACGTCTAGATTTCATGCTGCCCCCAAGGATAGCAATCTAGTACACCGTAGGCTTGCTTTTTTTAAAGGATGGTTAGAGGGAACAGTAGCTACTATATCATGAAGTTATCATCTAAGCTATTTTAACTAAGGAATTTTACTTTAGTTGTAAACCATACAAATCTTCTCCGTACACTGTCGACGTGTGTCGCATTGCCAATGATTATATTGTAAAAATCAGCCGGCAGAAACACTATCCACCTAGTGAACCTAGGCACCTTCCACTTGGCCTTAATGTTTTGGGTTTAGTCCGACAATTTGTTTAATCTACAGTCTCCGTAGCTAGCTGCCGTCACCGTCATAGTCTAGCCTTATTTTGAGCAACACAGCTTTCCAAACTTTAGTTACCTGGTTCTGCAAAAAATTAATGGCTCTTTTCAAGTTATTAACTCGTGGTGATGAGTGAGCGCAAGTTCGATGCCACCCCATGAGTATGTGAATCGACTGTTAAAGTTATTACTTGAGTAATGTAAGAACATCTTCCTCGTACGCCTCACTTTTATTGCAAAGGCTTCATTCACTGTTTGCACTTGCTATCCATGCTAGCAGTCGTTTGGCCTTAAGTCTTGCTTATCTTTCTCTCCGTTAGCTTTGTGGCTCGCTTTGAGCCTTAATTCACTATTAGCTTGGGTAGATTTTGTCTTTACTGATGGTGATTAGTTTTTCTATCGTGGAATTAAAAAATTATACATGTAAGCTGGTCCATTGATTTGCTTATTCATCTATTGATGTGTCTTTTTACCGTGTGAATTTGCTGAGTTTAAAAAAAGATAGTGTACATCATCTGCTACTCGTGGTTTGCCAACAGTCTTGGATACCTTCGGTGTTTAGCTCATTAGCCTCTGCCACCACTTTGGATATTGGATGGCTTTGGATCAATCGACCGCGCTCATCTTCTAAATCGCAAAATTGTTTTGGGTTTGCATACCTATTATCTAGATGCGCCAATATGCACAGGTTTTTGCTGCATTTTTTCTGTACCTTTAATGTGCGGCTACGTCCCTTTGCAATCACTGATGGACTGATGTAAAATGGTGTATCATCGGGTTGGTTAAATGCTTAGCTATAAACCTCGCAAATATGGGAAGACGTTTTTAACGTAAAGATGCGTCGAGAGGCCTACCTTCCCAGAAACTCCATGCTGCTCCGTTCAAATATTATCAATCACAATGTTTGTTCAATTGACAATTTGATTTACTAAATGCATCACTAATACAAATTCCAGGCTGCTGCATAGCTTCCTTATTTCGAACGTCAGTGACAGGGGTGGAAAGTGATACGATGACTTCGCATAATGGAGAGAATGCTACCTATTTCATCAGTGGATGCAGAGGCTACATAATTAGACTTCTTGAATATCATATCCTCCAAAAGGCGAATTGTGTTTTTGTTCGAGTAACTTGAAAGGCGTACTAAAGACTGGATGTTGTTTCTCAGTGAGTTTATTTGTGTACTAGTCGTCTTGTGCAATAGTCTTTACTTAAAAGCAGCGTGGGGAAGAGAGTTTGCATGTTTTAATGCTGTGATGTAACTCATTGCGTTTGGGTCCATGGTAAACACATTCTTAAGAATGCATCTATTTCATTGCGATCCCCTCCCACTCCCTCACTGGCCATTGTGTAGAATCCGAAATTGGGGCACTTGCCAAAGGCCAGTGCAACGAGTCTACAGATTTGGCCATCGATAGCATACGCCCTATTTGAAGCTTAGAATTTTCATCTTCCCGAATCGAGTTTGCCAACTGGTCTTACCAATATAGTCCTCTGAGGTGTACATGAATACATAAATACAAGAGCCAGCGAACTTTTGTTGTCAGTATTCAGTAGATCGAAGGGCAGCAGACTATGATGCCGAAGTGGTTGAAGTCGTGTTAATGAATGTCCTGTTAACAACTCTCGTTGATCGTTTTCTAGGAGCCAACACTATCACCACAACCAACAGCCGAAGCGGAAGCTTTTGTGAAACCGGGGTCCACCTCTCCGGTAAAGCATCCACAGGCAGAGGAGCAACAGCAGGAAGAACTGCAAAAGGTCGAGGAGAAGGAAAATGAAAATGAGACAGCAAAAATGGAGAATAAGACGGAAGAAGAGGATGAGCAACCGCCACCACAACAGCAGCCAACGCCAGCACCCCAACCACGCAAACGCACAACAGCAGCAACAACACCGACACCAGCTTCACTACGAAAGAATGCAGTCCCCAAAGGGGTGTTCGATGTGCCCTTGGACTTACCTCCTTCGCCACCTCCCTCTTCCACTACTGCAACAGATAGCGCCAAAAAACCGGCCTCTACCCGGGTCTACGTGTGTCCCATCTGCGGCGATAATGCGCTATCAAGTCTGCGTGAACGGGATAAGCATCTGCAGGTTGAGCACACTGGTGAACTGGTCTTCCCATGTCAGGTGGGTCAGAGGGCTCAAAACAACCTTGCTCGGATATTTGTGGAGCTGATAGCGAATCGCGTTAACTGTCGCTTTAGTCCTAGCTACTGCTGCTGAGTCCTCAATTACATTAACAAGATTATTCTCTAGCCATCTTTCACTTGCTTTCAATAGCTCTGTGGAATGGCATACCCCGTCTACATCGCGCTGCGTCGTCACGCGGTACTCAAACATGCGGCCAACTTCGATGCAGTGCTCTACGGACAGCCTGACATGGAGCCGGTGGAATGTCCTTTTTGCGAGCTCGTAGCCTTCACCTCGCCCGAGGTGCTCCAGCTCCATTTGGCCAAAATCCACCCTGAGCAGTTTGAGCAGCAGGCAGTTGTCTCCGCCGTCGCCTCTGCGCTCGCTGCACCCGACTCTGACTCTGATGCTGAGGGTGGTGGTCGCCGAGCCGATGGCGATGATAAAGACGATAAGGACTGGGAGGTGGAGAATGGATCCAAGGTTGGCGGCATCGCCAGCGCTCCAGCTGCTAGCGCCGCATCGGTCATCGCAGCCGCTACTAGGCTTGAAGGCGGCTCCGGAGTGAGGAGGGTTAGGGGAAGAGGTGGTACGCGTCTTTTTTCGGTTGCTTTTTTCCCGTCTTTGGCGGTGTGTTGAGTTGCTTAAGCATTAATGTGGCCTTTATTGCTCATTTTACCTGCAATTCCACTTTTTATTTATTTAACAAGAGGTCGTCCAAAATTCCAAACCTTTTAGGAGTTCTAGTTTTTGTGTTGCTTCAGAATAACCATCTTGGCAGACCTCCTTCTTCGGATCTCTTTCGGCGATCGATGAAGTTTCCCTTTTGAAACCACCACTTTGGAGCAACGTGGACGCAATTTGACAGATACACAATTACTGCCTTAGCGCACCATGTGACTGGGATCTTGAAAGAACTTAAAAACTTTCTCTTATTTTTCATTTTAAGGACGAAGAGGTCGTTCAAAGTCCCTAGGTGCTCCAATCTACACGTCAGCGGATCTGCTGAACGACCCTGATCTACTGGAGAGTGTAGAGAACTCCCTGCAAATGCGCCGGTCCTTCACGCCAGGCCGTCGAGGGCGTGGAAGGGGTAGAGGTCGTGGGAGTGGCGGTGCCGGCGCAGTGCGCAGTCGCGGGACAGGTCGTCGTGGACGTCCAAGGGGTTCCACGCGTGCTTTTGGTATTCATACCGCAACGGCCGCCACCACGGTGGCCACTCTCCACCAGTCTTTGGCGCCAGTTGCGCAGCAGCAGCTGAACACATGCACCGTTATCACTGGCGCAGCTGTACACTCAGTAGAGGGTGTTGCGGTGGCGCCGGCGTCGGTGATAGATGGAATGGAACTTCCACCACCGCCAAATGCGGTTAGTCAACTGGAAATGGTGTTGGCCCAGACGTCTCCGGACCACGCGCTAGTCACTTGTCGTCTGTGTGGTGCGGAGGCTCAGGTTGTGCTGGATAACGCAAAGGAGCTGTACATTCACATGGAACTGGTAGGTCGCACCTCTGGTCGTTGTCATTGTCAGACTTTCTCTTGTAGTGGACATTCGAATCCAATCAGCGCTTTTTTCTACCCTTGCGTAGGACCACAACCCGGAGTCGACTTGTGAGCAGTTGGGCTGTCAAGCTTGCGGCCGTATTTTCTTTGGTCCACATCACCGTGGAGACCTGATCGGCCACATCCGCGTGATGCACCAAGGACAGGAGGAAGCAATGCCCTGTCCCAATCACGCTGCAGAGGGCGGTTGTGGGGCCAAATTCACCTCCACACGCCTTCGTGATAGTCATCTGCTGATGACCGATGCTCCCGGCTGGTCGTGTCCACTTCAGCTGGCTGCTGAAAGCCTCCAAGCCGTCACAGAGGTAGCGGAAGCGGGGGGTGCCGCTGCCGAAATCTTTGACACGATGGTCTTAGCCACGGAAATTGCCGCTGATGCTGTGGGGCAGATGGTTCTGGCCTACGGTTGTCCGCTCTGCTCAAGGGTATTTGTTGGACAGAACTGCACCGCACGGTACCTGGCGCATCAGTCACAATGCGGTGCAGTAGGAGGTGATGAAGTGGTGTCGATGGAAGCGGACCAGTCGCACTCGGTGATGGTATTGGCCACGGTGGCGGACAATACTCAATAGTAGTGGTGGCAGCAGCAGCAGCTTTGTTTGTGTAAATAACCCGGCGTAGCCAATTTTTTTTATACGAAATTGTCATGAAAGAGTGCGGTATGCATGTAGTTAATCGGTCTGTTTGTCTCGACATCCGCTTGATTTAAAAAAGGTTATACTCGCGGCCAATCTATACCCTCCTCAGCCCGATGTCTCTATCTATGTAAGTAAGAATGTATGTATGAATGTATTTGGGCGTTAAAACCGCGCTGCGATTGCTGCTACTACTCTCGATCATTGCACTGACCGTTTGTAACGAGGTCCATTTTTTTCTATGGAGGATGAATATACGTATATATATACAAGTAATTACACTCAGATTATAGCATTCCCAGAGGCGACTTTTCGCTTGTTCTCCCCTTTCAGTTGGTCTCGGGTTGGCCCTGGAAACTACGGGTGAGGATATGGACTTCGGGTTCTCGGTTTTTTTGCGTTGGCGGGATGTTTACCTCTAAATTTAACCACAAATGAGTGAATTGATTGGGAGTGTGTGAGGTTTGGAGGTGCCTCTAGCAATAATTGCATCCGTTGGAGGCGGTGGGAGGGGAGCTGGTGTGTTACTTACTTGCCTTGGGTTCAGTCGCGATTGGTTGGGCTGGGAATCGTCAAAGGAATAGTTGATGTTCATGCGACTCGATGTTTGGAGTTCTCATCAAAGTATGGGGGCAATTTTGCACCATTTTCGGAAGCAAGGTGCGGTCTCTGATTTTCCTTTTAACAGTTGTCCGGGGGAATCCTTCCGGGCGATTCGTTGGAGTGGTCGATACCGCGATGCTTAATCCCACGCCGACGAGTCAAGCTTCTTCCGAATGCTTTGTCTCCAACCCCAATTACTTTCATTTCTATTTTTTATTTCTCACCTGTTTACACCAATTGTGAAGAGGTGAGGAGCGATAGACAGATAACCCAATACCCATTGTCATTTGCCAGCCCATGTAGGTGGCGGCCTGTTGATTTGTAGTTCTCAGGATTCACTTAGTTGGTGTCGTAGGTGCGGGTCAAATTATATCGCAGTCAATATTCTTAACACGTCAACATTGAATCGGCGTATCATTGGCCGTGGTCAGCGAAAGAAGGGCGTCTAAATTAAGCAGAAAAATTTGCTCAAGTCTGCATTCTTAAAAGAGTTCTTCTCCCGTTAAAATAAAATTATTGATGGTTTTAGGGTAATCACTCGTAGAGGAGTTCACGCAGTGCCAATCTTCATGGCGAAGCGGCGTTGAAAGCAAATGATGCCCCACGAATATTACAATCCCAAGTTGGGGGGTTTTGGCATTTTCATATCAACTGAATGGCTTGAATTCAGTCTTGGTTTTACTATAAATGATGCACGTATCAAATTGGGTATGAAGATGTTTTGGATTGTTTAATTTTGTGCTAAATATGTCCTGACACGCAATTCTATGAGAGGAATAAAAATAATGGTGCAGATGTCACTGCAAAAATTTATTTGGTGGCTTGTGCTTGTACAAGTACCTTGGTGATTAATTTCGTTCCGCAGTGGAAAGGCTTAATATGCCTCCAGAGAAGAGCAGTGACGTCACAATTGTAAAATTAGCATTCGCTAACCCACAACCGGCAAAAATTTTGCCTTTTTACCACTAATCAAATGGAGGGATTATTAAACTCAATGATGGGATTCAGCGGGATTCGTGTACTAGAGTACATGGGCAAAGAGCAGATAGACAGTGCTCGTTTTCTAAACACTTTGTTGCACTTGCTTTGCAGCTCTCGATCACAGCTACCAGCACTCTCGGCAGATGAAATGGATTAGCATGCGCATTTTGATTTATCTCAAATTTTATAATAGCCGACCTTCCCATTGGGCAGGCGATTATGCAATTTGTCTGTGCTTTTAACCAAAAAAATGTTTTGGGAAAGTGCAGCTGTTCCACCTCAAATAACAGAGGTAACTTTCCTTTTTTTGCCAGATGAATTTGCAGGAAACGACTCTTGAGGAATTCCTTGATAATGATTACGTCATACAGCATGTTATGGCTCGGTGCACAGAAGTCATCAATTAGTAAATTCGAACCCCTGTTTAGAAATTATTTTAGCCTCTTAAATCCCGGTCGTATATCGCACCTTATTGAATTGGTGGTCGACCAGTCAAATATCACGTTTGATGCAGTTCGATTTAAGTGAGCTTTACGTTCCTATAACTTGTTTTTTTTTGTCTTGTTGCTTCAACATCTTATTTACGCGGTCAATATTGCTAAGTACATCTTACATTCAGACTTATTACTACTGGGTTTAAAGTTTTGCCTCATATTTTGAACATGCGTTGTGTTTTCTATATGCTATCTCCCTCTCAACCCTTAAACAATTGTTGTCGAAAATATCCTTTTATCTTCATTTTTGTTTTGGGAACTATTTAAAGTAGCTAGCATTTACTCTATTCAAACTTCTGCAAAATTTCGCCTTTCTTTTCTATCCTAGACGTCCCTCGGTTGCGGCAGAAATCCTCTCCAGTGGTGTTCCCGCCTTAGTGGACTTTCTCGTCTCTACGGGCTGCCAGACAGGTGCCGATGATGCCAATAATGTCTTTTCTCCCGGCTCTATGCCATTTGTGGAAAGTCTATTAACATTCATAGACACCTCTATGCCGCTCAATCCTCTTTCTGCCGGCTTCTTTGTCAAAATCATGACCAATTTACTTTACTTCAAGGCCTCTGAGGTACGGTTTGAGACCTTAAAATGCTTTTTGCTTTGGTGAAATTGATGCGTTTTGGCCTAGTAAGTGGGCCGACTGGTAATATTTATAGCAGTTTTAAATCATTATCTCCATTCCTTGCTTTGCGGCATTTCAGATTTCCTCGTATCTGTATTTCCCGTCTAATAATCGTTGTCTTCTCTCGTTGTGTCGTACATCTCGCTTTTGGTAGATCTTCACTCTCCCCGTCAATAACTTAAACCTCTTTATAACCAAGTTTATGCATTTGGCCTATTTTTTGCCTTTTTTTTCCGCTGATGCGTCTTAAATGGAACATTTTAGTTGGTTGTTCTATTGGCATCTCTCTGCCTGTGCCCGGCTAGCTCGATCATATAGCAATTAGAACTAGTTAATAATGCATTCAACTATTAATTTCACAATTCCAAGTTTCCAAACTATCATATTACCTCATAGTCGCTGCCCACTCATTTTGAATGGCGCTAATAGTGTGTGCATCGCTTTCAGCGGGCCCGTTTTGATGTTGGAGGGTTGAAGTGATTTATGTGAGTGGCATTATGACATGCACTGCTTGTGATTATAAGTGCCTACCATGTCGAAGTTGCTGCATAAACTAAGTCTGCTGATATTGATGTTAATAGGTCACATTAGTGCTAGCCGGGTCACTTCTCTGCATCGATCACTACGAAGTCGGGCCAATCTCTCACTGCATTTCATGCTCTTTCCGCACTCAAAATTGCGCACTGAGGTCGAGTCTGCGCCGAGTTGCTAACCTCCACTGCATCAAACTATCGTAGATTTTCATGAGCCAGGTTCTTTACTATTGGCAGGCTTATTTATTTTTTGTAACGGCCCAACATATGGAGTGGTTCATGAAAGTTTTTACATAGTATGGTATTCGTATTCTTGGTTTACTGCCATTGGTTTGTTCATTTTGTTCCAAGACCAATGTTTGGGATACTGTTCTTAAATTCCTTTAATTTCTGTTCCTTTTTTCCCAACTCGTAGAATGAGGATTTATCAAGTCAGTTGACTGAGTATGTCAGTTTTTTGCAAGGGATGTTCTCGACTCGTCGCACTGATTTTCTTCCGGTGTTTGGGCTTATTTTCCCAAAGACGTTTATTGCACAGCTGTAAACTGTGCGAAGGGCATGTAGACATTTTGCCACTTTCAATTGACCCATGCACAGTCATCGCTGTAGCCGTTTCCTCCTTCCCAATGCGCGGTGGTCCAGTTTTTTGACATAGAGTTATGAACGAAATACTCAGCTAGCAATGTTGAAGTCCGAATGACCCTAGCATTGGAAGCTTTAAGTGATTATTTTTTTGATGAAACAATACACAAATGGGTTCGTGAGTCATTTCATTCTAGTTTTTCCCCACTTCAAGACACCCCTTTACCTTTGAGCAGAAAGCATGCCTTTTAGGTCTGTAAAATTAAAGCATAGGCAAGTGCATTATCGCCATCACAAAGGCTGCCATATTATGCTTATGGTCGGTTGAAATCGTCATACTCTGGATAGCTGATTACTTCATTTTCTAATTTGCCGAGTGGATATCTACTTTGTCTTTTAATATTTGCGTTTTGCTCAGCAATCGTCGTTTTGCCAGTGTTTTCGCTATGAGGTCAAACCGCTATATTCTATGGTAGTACAATGCATCTAAATCCGATCAAAGCGCTCACAAACGAAAAGTCCTTGGCGCAGAGAGGGTGCAGCTAGCTAATGAATGAAATTGCGTTTGTCGATGGTTTGAGTAGGCAATTTCCCTCGAGTAGTTTAATTTAGTCCTTATCGTATATGAAATAAGTAAGTGGGTGAGCCACAGGCAGCTGCAGCAGTGAATGCTAGCGCATTCGCTTCAAATCCTACATGGATTGACTGCTAATTCATGGGTATCAGTAATTTGCTGAAAGTGGAGTTTTGAACGCATCCTCGTGCACAAACTGAATAAGAAATTTCCTACTTTTTGACCTTACTTGACCTCATTGACCATAATTGTCAATACGCTGTGCGTCGGATCCTTGTGACTGGTTGTATCGGTAGTGCTGGACACGGGGCCAAGACCGACTTTGGTGTTTACTACCGGGCCGACTGCGGTACAAAAGCGACTGCTATTCAATCATGACCAAGAGTATCAACACTCTTTCAGACAGGATGTTACTAGTATCCTGGTATGTTGCGTTTTCCGCTAGCCACACCGATTCATTTTTCAATTAATGTGGGCTTTCTAGTAAACAAAACGCCATCGAACATTGCTCACGTCGCATTTATAATAAGTGAAAATTTGAACGAGCAGAATTGAGGTCATATCAGTTCTCTGTCGATTTCCAGATTTTGGACTGTAGAGGCCCACCCTACACTGTATATAGTCCATACGACCGAAGTCGGCGAACTGGTATCATTGCAATTTATAATAGAGCCTTGTTCGTAGGGCAGTCTTTTTTGAATGAGTACCTTACAAAGAGCTTGACCCTTCTATTAACGTAGCGACTAGTTGTGTAAAACTCCCACAGGTGTGCGTTGAGAGAAAGTACAGTGAAGCGTGGCGTAGAGTGTATTCTAGTCCCACATCGCACTGTGGGAATCAGTGCACCTCAAAAGGGCGTACCTTTGAAGTCACAGAATGCTTCTTTAAACGATTTATTTATGGTAGTCGTTCCACTGAAACTCACTTACTGCGGGTTCCACTTTCGTGCAACGTTGTGTCTACAGGAGCTTAAAAGGCCCAGCTACAGTTAACTTCGCTTCTATCTCGACTTTCATCTCCCATCTATCTCTTCTGTTTCGGATGTAATCATGTGGTCGTCCAGTGGTGACAAGAAAAGCTGATGACCCTGTGGTCCTGGAAAAAACATCTTGGGAATAATGAGGAGATGAGGACGAAGATAGAGCAGCATTCCCCTCCCATCGTAAACTGCAAGCATTTTCCTAGTAATCAAGGTACAATGTCCTCCTGAATATGTTGCATGCATCTCTGGCACCTCGCTCTTCTATCACCGCAAATCGCACGATATCTAAATACTGTGCAAAATATCCACCTCGAAGGTCTCAGCTTTGGAACCCAGTAAACTCGACTCGTGAGGCAGACAAGCTGGAACCACTTCTACTGAGTCCAGTCAGTTCCTTGTGTTTTGATGGCTCCAAAGGGTAAAAATAAGGTGTACTATATCGATGAAAGAACGCATGTGTGTGCATACCAGCAATTCATACACTTAGCATATCCCCCCAAACTAAGTGATTGTGGTGGGATGTATGCAAAGCTGCATGAACTCTCTGTGGTCTGCTGATGCAATGTGTGACTGGGCACCATTCTCGGAAGATTAGGCTAAAGGCCGTAAAAAGTGGGTTTTAAGAATTTGCTCAAACCGCGGCGTCTTACCTCACCTGGCAGCTGGGTCTCGCGTTTGACTAGGCCTTTCTAGTCTAGCAGGCGTGCCAACTATAAAAAGCGCATTTAATTTAGCCGAAAATGTTCATTATACCTGAGCTCTATGAATAAGTAACCTTTGATTAGGCCGAACTGTGGTAGAATTGGATTTTTCACTCAGAATATGATGAAATAATCATTTTGTCCAGAAATAAGACATTACGCTGTTACCTACCTGCCCTAATTGGTGGTGTGACCCTAAATGGATATTTTAGGACAGTGCTTTACACCGCTAATGAGGGCTGCGACCTTTTCCTCTCTAATTTGGCACTACCCGGACAAACTCCCTACCGCGGTCCAAATTGGTATAAGTTGTGATTTTCTGCCGTTTTTTTAACTTACAACAAGTAACATCTATTTAAAGGTTAGGAAAGACATATTTTTAAGTGGGCGAATCGGGTTGAAAACGAAGCCACGAATATGAATACCCATTGAAAGGCATAAAGGATCATACCGATGTCTATGAAGTGGTAATTTCATAACCAACCCATTGAAGGATCGTTTTATTGAGTCCTGTGGTGCTGCTACTCGCTGATTTTAGTAGTATAACGGTTACCTTTGAAAAAGAAATGGCTTTGCCCTTTTCGACTCCTTGCGAGTAGTATAATTCGTCATCTTTTCAGTTGGTGCCGTATCTGCAGGCTCGGCAACCGGATTTTCTCTCCAACCTACTACGTCACATTGAATCGCCGGCGATTTGTGAATTACTCATTGAAATGACGCATCAGGATAACAGTCAGCAGTATGCTGTGGCTCAGGTGGGCTTAATACGCATTCCTTTTCTGCCCGAATTGGGAATTTCCTAGTCTCCAGTCCCCAGTTGACGTTGACTTTTGCTGTATGTCAAAACAAGTTTTGTTACTCCAGCGACTACTTGCCAGACTCCATATAACTTAGCAATCCAAAAGCCTTGCTATCCTCCCTTCAATGCCGCTGAAACTGTTTATACCCCTACTTCTTTAAGTAAACTGTCTTTGCATCTTTTTTACGCACATCATCTTTGTGAAATTGATACTTGTTTCGGAGCAGACTATGTGACTTTATGTGATTTCACTGTAGTAGCTCTTTCTAGTGTTGGTGCGGTGCGTGATACGATGTGTTGCGACCTTCAGAACATCACTGATATCGTCTCGCATCGTGGAAATGATTTATTCCCCCTAGTTGGCTTGAACATCTCTACAAAAAAGGCGTGTTTTGGCAGACTTTTCACAACTATTCAGATTTAATGTTTTCTTGAATTGCTTTTTGGGAGTGACTTTCGAAATCTTTAATGAATTCACTCGGTGCTAATGAACTTGTCGGCACTTTTTCTGTGAGGGACGCATTTTGTTAATAGTGATCACTCACATATACTTTTCCTTGTTTTTTAACAACCGAACCCTATTCCCATTCCTCCATACAGTGCAGTTACTGTAAACCTTCGTTGTGCCAGTTCTATCCTTTTTGTACGCAGCTAAAATTGTTGGCAGTTTCCAAACCCAGAATCAGTCAAGATCGCCAGTCTTCTTGGCATCGTAACCTTCCAAATGTAAAACAAAACGCTTCGAGCATCTAAAATACCTTCTTCCTATCTCTATCCCCCATCATACGAAAGGTAGCTTCACTATCCAAGTTGCCAACAGTTGACGGAGGCAAATCCTCGTGAATAGTTGTTCATTCCCATTTGCGAGGAGGATTGACGAAGAATTGTGAGTAGTCAAAATTTATTGCCCTATCCAACTTCGCTCTTGCCTATCTCTACCATGGCTTAGATTCACATGCTCTTTCATACAAGTTTTTGTCATCGCGTGAACTTATCATCAAATGGGTCTCTCCGGTTTCTGACAGCCGTTTTTGAAAGCACGGGATAGGTCATTTCCACTTTGTATGCTTTTAAGGTCACTACCGGTTTCCGCTTATTGGAGGATTTGACAACTTAACAGCTGATCAATTCTGCTGGTGATGGTTCAACCTCTCAAATATACATTAACACACTTGATTAACTTTGGTGTTTCCATTGCTAAACTGACATCTTTCATGCTCATGTACGAAGTAATGAAATGCGTCTTATTTGACTGCTTTCCATCAGAAAAAAGGAGCTAAATCGCTGGAACCTCCTTTCTGAAGGTTTGCTGACTATTGTGTTTCCTTGTCCCTTAGTGTTCTTTGTCAAAATCCTTTTGGTTTGTCACTACATTTTGATCATCTATGAATGCCACGGGTGTCATTCATTATTGTCGGGTTGCTGAATAACTTAATAAGTAGTATTCCTGTCCCAAAAGTACCGTGCATAATCACGATTGAATTCTACCCCCCACCCACCCCCCCCGATTTTAAGGATTTGGTGGACAATGTTTTCTCTCCTCATGAGAATTATTCTATTTTATTTACACAAATCAACTCCATGCTATCTTAAGGAGGCAGTTTTCTCCTACCCTTGCATCGTTGACTTTCTCCCCCTTTGCTCATTTTTGTCTCAACTTTAGTGGTTCCTCGACCGTGACATCATCTCTCAGCTCCTGGATATCCTTTCGCCCAATGAAACGCCAGAGGTGAGTTCTTATTTATCTGGAGCAGTTTAAAGAATTGTTTCTTTACCACTCTCAATTAGTCGACTATTTTGGTCGAATGGTTCGATGCAATCGGAAAATCTTCAAAGGTTATTTTGATAAGCTTTTGAATTAATCATCTTTTACTCAAATCAGTTTGCAAATTTTCAACCGATGCATCTTTTCCGACTTAGACAGAAAGTGCTAAGGGGAATAAGAGCCGGCGCGACGTGCATAACTACCCCCAGGGTCCGCCAAGCTTACGGTTTTAACATTTTTCTAGTCTATTTCTTATGCTGTTACGTCCTTCTTTTGTTATAAATTGAAAAGACCGTTGAGCAGTTGCCCTCTCAAATGATAACAGTTTGAGTATCGGTGAGATTTCAGGTAACGTCCACTACGGGGATCGATTTGCTCTCAGTAGTTGGCAGCGGTGATGTCTCACTGACAGTGTACGAGGAAGCTTTTGTCTCGTCTTGCATGTTGTGGAGTTTTGAATATCCTTTAAGTCTATTCACTGCTCGAGTCAGGGGAAAAGTGACCATCGCAGTGTGGATGTTTTGCAATTCTCATACGGCACCTGTTGCAGTGGTCTTTTGTTGACCTCAACTGCTTCTTAAATCTAGATGGACGTAATTATTTTCAGATCAAAGGCATTCTACGTGTAGTTTTTATTATATCAATCTTGACCCATCTACTTGCGACACACCATTAGGTGTGCGTGTGACACTGGTAGTGAAAGTGTTGAACAAATTCCACTTGTGCTGGTTGCCTTGTTGAAGTTATGATGTGGCTTGTGCCAAGGTCTTCAATGCGAGAATGTGGTGATTCACTGAGGTGTCAAGTCATGAAGTATTTTTCTGAGAAGTAGCCTCTCTTAAGGCACAACGTTTTCTTTCCCTCAAGGTTTTGTTTAGGTTGTCTTTTGGGTATTCCGCTTTTTTGGCATTGGATGTGTAACTTCAAACAGGAGGCAGGTTGAAACTAACAAGTTTGGGGGGCTAGTTATTTTTCCCCTTATTGGTGTGCGTGATTGTCCTTTAATGGAACATACTATGGCCTTACCAGAGCCAATTGCTTTGGAGTTTCCTTCTTTTCCAACTAAAGATAGGGCGGAATGTTTTTATTCTTACATGTTACTGCTTTTTAAGAGAAATGTGAATTCAGCTGCACCGTGGACCCGAAGTAATGAGGTATTGAATTAACCCAAGTTACAAATCTTGGCAGCCCAAGATTGATGCCTACTTGTCATTTTTGATGTTCCGAGAGTTAAGTGTTCTACCTATTTGATAAAGGACGAATACTCGTCTAGGGAAAAGAACCTATTTTAGGTAAATTGTCTACAATTCGTGCTTTTGTTTTACCCATAGAAAAGCGGTAGTAACAAGTGGTAAAAGTCTATTCATTTCCACAAGTGGAATGTGTACTGAATGACCAGACAGTTTCGTGCAGTTCTGGATGCAGATCACCGCGATGACTTGTTATAATATGCAGGGACTTGTAAATTACATGTAATTGTTTATTTTCCTATGGCTCCCCTTCGTTTGTGCTCTGTGCTTCTTTACTTTTGAATGTAGTTCGAAATTGTGTGCTTTATGAACTGAGTTGAGCTCGGTTATAGAGGTATAGATGCTTTTCATCAGACTTGGGTAAGGTGTGATCTACAGTAGCAGAGCATCACGCTCATGAAGGCTATCGTGATTACAATAATTCACAATTAAAATGTCGAGGAATTGCGGTAGTGCTTAACGTGACGTGAGTGATAGAACGGTTTGTTTACACCCTCTTCAGTTCCTCTGTAAATGAGTGGCATATGCATTAGTAGGCGAAAACAAGCCTTAAGAGCTACCAGTGTGTTTTTCCCTTCTTTAACGTTTTTCAAACATGTGCATTTCACTGTTCGCTGAGTGACTGCATTGAGATGAGAAATGGATTTTCCACTTTTTTTTGACGTTCATTAGGCAGATAAACTCAACAGTGACAGCTCCTAAACAGAGCACCTAGGGCACCTCTTTATCTTTAAAATATTTATTCTTGAATTGTTTGTGATACGTTGCAGTCATAACTGTTCCCTTCCTGCTGAACGCAACATTACGGCTGAGACCGGTTTGCTCGGCACAACTCAAAGATGCACCAATACAAAGGCTTTTTAGAAAAGGGAAGGCACAGTCGGTTGTCAATAAGAAGGTGGTGTCCCTACAAGATGACACAAGACCTCCTATTGCCGCAAAACTTACTCCTGAAATGATCTCTTATGGAGTGAAGAGAGAGGTGCTACTTTACCTCATTCTAGTACTTCTCTAATGCTACTTCCCCAAGTGGTTATCAACTTTACCTGTCGACACCGGATAATCACGGGGAAAAGTGAGATAGAAACTGATGTGGCAGTAAGCTTGGAAAGGAATTGTACGCAGATTATAATGGTGCTTATTTCAACGAATTGACTGCTTTAAGAAGCTCTCTGTAGTCACTTAGTTTTGACCACAAAAACCTTACTTACTTGATTGTTATGCAGTTCGGTGCGAAGAAGCTGGGCGGCTTGTATCCTTGTATCCTTTCAATTGCTGATCGAAGGTCTTTCACCTCTTGAATCTTTGAATAATCGGGAGCCCCAACGATAGCTCTAACAATACCACTTATCCCACCTTTCTAGTAATCTTTCTCTGAGAAACACCTCCACATTTACCTATCCACTACCATTGGTTAAGACACAAGTCCGAAATACCTTTTTTTTGTTCCTCAGTTCCGCTCTTTCCTCCTAGTGTTTTCCAGCCAGTTCAAGTAAAGTTTGGCGCTTTGCTACATTAACCTGTGAAGTAGGCACCTGTTCATAGTAAGGTCATCGAATTGCATGCTTCCAACTGCTCCGTTGACTGTCTGAGTCACAATTAATAAAAATGTGACGATCGGTCGTAGCTGAGTGACCGAGCGGGCGAGAGGGAGGGAAAGAGTGTTGGGAAAGGTGGTTTGGAGGCAGTGCGCTACGACGTCTGTCTAGGGTATAAATAGCCCGAGGTTCATGCGCTTTCTTTTAGCGGTGGAAATTTACTCCCAGATGGAATAGTAGTTTATTTGGGTGTTTAATATGCACCTCTTTAAATTGAGGTGTTGTTGTTGTTGTTGGATAACTGTATGCTTCCAGATTTGATCAGTTTGGGAGTCGGTGAGGTTCGCTTCATTTAACTACTACAAATACTCTGACTTTGGCTTGATTACTTTTTCACGGAAGGTGACTATAGACAGTCATGCATCTTTTTCAGATTTTCTCATTCTCCGCTACTTGAATGTTGATGCCCCCATTGTGAACGTTGGGGTCATTTGTACCTTAGCGGGCTTGACACTGGTCTGTAATTGGCTGGAGAAATGGTGTCCAGATGTCCCGTCTGGTCGCATGGGAGGCATGAGCTAAGCCTTATATCACTAATATGGTGGTCAAGCTGTCGGATATTATTTCTGGTGCGCAGCCTTTCTCTTTTAACCATCGTTCCCGAAGCTCTCCATTGTCTCTCTTCTGCTTCGACTAATACATAGTGGTTGAAGGCGTAGTCACTACTGTTTATCAGGTCGTACCTCGTTCTTTCGTAGTCATCAGAAGATTTTCAAGTTTGTTTTACTTCTCTGGCCTAGATGACGTTCCATAGTGGGTCAATTGCTTTTCGTATGAATTTTTTGCTTAAGTGTAAGTCCATGCGGACGAGGCCTCATTGAAGTTTCTTTCGTTCAGTTGACACTTTAATGGCGTTTAGCCATGTCTCTGAGTTCTTCTTGGCTTCTTACCTTCAAGGGTGGTGTCAGTGCTTCAGATCTCGAAGAGGAGTTGATTTTTGTATGTCCTTCCCGCAAGCACTTCCTTTGTGGAGGCTCCCAATTCGTTCATATTCGGTGTTGCTCCATTACTGGTTGCTTTTTAGTAGTTTCTATAGGTAGACCTGATTTCGATAGCCCTTTTACCGCAAGAATCTATAGATCTTACCATTCACAGAAAGTGTTTTGCTTACATGCCTTTTCGAGGTAGTATCCGACTGATGAAATTTTATTTGCTCTCATCCTTTTGAAATAGACATGGATGTAGCATCGTTGCTCCATTTTGTCGCCTCGGACGAATGATGGAGGGACCCCACGTAAGAATAGGCCAGTCCTGTCCTTAGCTGTAACTGAGGTCCTGGTTGATCAAATGGATAAATGATCGAATTTCCCTATTTCACTTCTACGTCTTCAACAGTACGTTGCGAGTGAACTCATAACCGTGATAGTGATTCCAGTCGTGGACGATTCACAGAATCGAAACGTAATTAATTAGCCTTCTTTCGTTTTTTTGTCAATTTTAGCGTCAGGAATCTGCGGCACGCTGTCTAGTCGAGTTGGTTAGTATCTACCGCAACCACGTTGCATTCAACGCTCCGGAGAAACAGGAGGAGGAAGTCGCAACGAAGACGACGACCACGTTTGCCAACACTACCGAGAATGAGAGATCCGAAACCTTACTACTGGCAAAGTCTCTCGCCCTCCTGGATGTCTTTGAAAGGTGCGTCGAACATATTTTACGTCTCTAGACCGTTATTCAATAGGACTATTGTTTTTGACAAATGTTTTATTGCCCCACCCGTATCAGCACTTCAAGATTTACTATCTAGACATCACGTATCGCGTGCGTGTAGTAGTAGTAGAAGCAATAGTAGGCTATAAAATACGTAATCCTTTGCTTTATTAAATCACAGTCTAAAAGCAGAGACCGTTAAGGAAGGCATACTCTTAGTCCCCTTTTTACCTGTGTGTCAAAGGCATGTGAAGCCCTGATTTTTCACTCATCTGGGACCGACGCCACAAATGTGGGAAGTGTGGTCTTTAATAGATGGAAGATGTTTTTTTTGCTCTGAAGGCAATTACATTTCTTTGGTTTTTAAGCAGCATATGAATTGGTAGAATCGATTAATGATATTCGGTGTCGTGGCAACAATGCACCATGGCATGATTGTCATTATTTTCCGGAGCTCTAACTAACTTTTCATTGAAGGTACTGAAATATTTAACGACAGTTTAATAAACGGAAGGTGTGGCATTCGGCTACTTCACGCCTCACCGTAAGGGATGGGCGGATGAATGGATTTCTTTCAGCAGCTGCATTTGTGATTCAGCTACCTTTAAATGTATCTTTCTAGTGATCGGTCACTTAGTCACCCATTCTTCGGCTCCCCAAACTTTATTGGCTGTTTCAGAACTGGTAACTGAATCAGCAAGCAATATTTAAACTCTTGATGTTGCCCTGAAATCCCATCAGGCATTCAGCTGAAGGACTGGGGTTGTTGGAAAGAGGAGTCTTTCTCTGATTTCACAGTCTATCTCACGGGTATTTTTGAATTACTCTGCACATGTAATGAAGCCCTTGTAAAAGTAAAGTCGAATTGAGTTTGAACTATTGGCGCAATATTCTTGTTTTGGTACGTAATTGTCCTCGCTATGACAACCAAAACACCTAATTTCTGGAAAGGATGCGCTATTAGGTACTCACGGAAAGTGCGAAGTCCTATCGAACCATATATGGAGCCTTTATTCAGAAGTAAGCTTGTTGCACTCTTTCTTGCTCAGCTTGCCTGTTCCTCGTGAATGTCGCCTTGAATTTAAATTGACCGATGTTTAGGTACCTAGTTGCCAAACTATTGTATTATTAAGGTTTTATAACTTATGGGTTACCCTCCCTAATCTCATGACTGCGTTGATTCCAGGGCATTAACCATCACAGATTGTTCAATGTGCGCTAAATTATTGATTTTAAAAATGTTAGTGAGAGACCGTGGTTGTCGTTGCCATGGACGCTTTCGCCCCTCGTGCAGTCAGCAACCTAGGCTCGGGTGTTGCACGTGCCAAATGTCCACTGAAATAATTACTAAGGCTGTAGGCTGGGAACCGCCAGCGTCTTAACTTCTGAGTAGTGAGGTCTCTTATCACACACCTGCTGCTCTTGAAGTCTGTTGTACGAGTAGTTGCTCGTGGGTTCGAATTATGGGCCTTTGGTTGTCACTAAAGGCCGTTCAATGTGCGTGCAGGCACTTGACCCGCCGTGTCGGGAGTCACCTTGTCCCCAACTTGTGCCTTGACAATCAATGTAATGCGACAAGCTACTTACCCTTGCATGTAGTATCATCACGGTAGCACTCAGTGCTTTTACTGAGCAGCTGCCAAGTTAGGAACCCATTTATTGTGTATTTAGCTGCCTTCTCTCCGCTTATAATGTAATTAGCTTCTTTTTTGCTTTTGCCGCCTCAATAAAATGATAAAGCTTGAATTCGACAGCCGATTTATTTCACAACTCGTTTGCGCTGGCCTCGCTCATGAAGGGAAGGTGCTAAAATAGATTCTCCCATTTCGTCATTTCAGTCGGGCGTTTCTGTCTCGGGTGTTGGACATCATTGCAGACGAGTCCTCTTCCGCCGCTTGTCGGAACTCCGCTATTGAAGTATTCCTCGCCTGTGTGGACAAGGCTAAGTCGTGAGTAGCCTCCTTCGAACACTTCACTTTGCTACTTAAGAGGACTGGAAAGACATTAATTCATGGCTGCATTTTCTACCTTCCAGCCCCAATGGTATGCCCTATAGTGCGGCTGACGAGTACAACGACATTCCTTTGGGCACTTTTCTCAATACCCAAATGCCCAATTTCATGAATCCCCTCATTAGCAAGGCCAACTGTCCCCTCCTGAAGACGCGGACTAGGCGGGTGGAAGCATTGGCCTCCACTGTGGTCATTCCACGCCTTTCCAAACTGTACAGTCTCCTCCAGTCAAACAGTGTTATTGTCTCCTCGGTAGGTGTAGACCCATTTTTCGGAGGTAGAGTAACTAATTTTTTTTTCATTTCGCCATGCAGCAACAGAATTACTCCGTGGTGCCAACCACCGTGGGTGTACTGAACCCTCCACTGGGAAAGGGCCGTCTTGCAATCGTGAACCTTATCTCCACTCTTCCTCAACTTCGTCCAAGCCGGGATGAAGAAAGTCGCGGGGGGGATGAAGGCGATGCATTAAAAAAGGCCCTTTGTCAAGAACACTTTCTGCCTTTTCTGATGGTAAATTATCTACTGCAAGTATCCTAGTAGTCTTGTAAGTGAAATTGCTCGAGGGCTGGCGTGTTCTTCCCACTTTTGTTATCTGTGCTCCTGTTTGCTGGTCTGTTGTGATGGTGTGATGTGACAGTACTGTAATGGGTACGGCGGAAACGAGACATGCTCGAAGTAGGGGGAGAATAATGCACATCCTCGCAATAGTAACTGGGAAAACTGAGGGGAATCTTTAGTGACCTTTTCTTTTGTACGTCATCGATTGTAGCGCCTCTTTGAGACGTATGCTTTCAACTCCCTCCTCCAAAAAGCAGTCGCTATGCTATTTACCCACCTCCTCTCGCCTCCTCCTTCTTCCCCCTCACAGTCATCGTCGAGGAAGGCGTCAGCCGCGACAACAAAGGCGGCGGGCGAGTTGAATACCACTAAATCTGATGTGGATAGTCCTAAAACTGAAGGTAGGATCCAGTAGCTCCTCCTTTTTTGGTTTTGGGCATACTTATCATGTATTAACCAATTGTATGGTTGTCGTAGTTTCTACCTCTTCATGACGGACGGCTAAGTTCTAGTCGATCATAGTTTAAAAAAGTCAGTGAAAAAGTGTCATTTTACGGGCCTCCTTTCTTTCAAAAAATATTCCCAACCTAGAAATACTTTATACAGGACACTATTGGGTCTTTCTTATTCTAAAAATTGACTTTTGGGCTGTTATTTTTTAGCTTCTATTTATTTATAACTGTCTGGTTGTGATAGCTAGGCAGACACGACACCTAGCTTCTATGAACATCTCAAGAGCCCTAGATTTATGGGTAGCGTTAAAATCGACTAGAGACTCGAAATAAGGGAATAAAATAGCCGTCAAAAGGGTCCAAAGGTATGCTAAGCATCGCCTCCTCTTTTTCTTTATGATCTTGAACCTTACTGTAGTATGTGGGTTGATTGTGTGTTCAAATTTGACAAATTTCTTTTGAGGTATCCAGACAAATAAATGTCGGTGAGCCCGTTCTGACCAATTTATTTCTGCTTTCTAAAGATCTAGATGCCATCTACTAAGGAGTTGAATGGTAGGCGCTCCAGAACAGTCGGTACACTCAAAGTCTTCCTCCAATTTGTGCACCATGTTGTACTCAATTCTATGAATTCGATAGGACTTGTACTTTGATCGTGGTAATATCACTGTAGTGGTGACCCTGAAGGTCCTTAGGCTTTTCTCTGATGCATTGTTGCCTTAGAGACCAAGTTTTTTTTGCACGAGGACGCAACTAATCAGTGTTGGCGGATGGGTATGGTTTAAAACACCTTCTTTGAAAATTCCTCCTGTTTGGAAAAAGTATTGTCCTGTAGATGAGGACGGAATCTTTTTTCCCTTAAAATTACTAAAGTTCGGATGGAGCAACGAAGGAAAAAATAATTCCACTAAGCAAATTCCATAGGGAAGATCACGATCTTGAAGACTTCTCGTCGGTTAGATATACTTTTTCGCGTAGGAGCAAAAAGTAGAATGACTTTGGTCTCTAGCCGACGAAATGCACTCCAAGCCTGCTGTTTATGCTTCATTTCAAGGCATTCAAAGTGTTTAACTCCTCCTAGAAATACTAATTCATCTCAATGTCATGTAAATTGACCACCGGTCAAAAAGCTGATCAGCCATGGTGGCTCACTTCGCGACATGGCCTCTCCTCCCGACAGAATGTGACAACTTGGCGTCGTTGGCCATGTTCCTTCGAATTTTATCCACTAAATTAGTACTTCAATATGCAAGGAGTGAAATAATTGTTTGTCAACCTCAGTAGAAATTTGACTTCACACTTTTCAAAAATGCATCCAGCTGCCTATTTGTATGCAGTACGGAGCATAAGTGGCCATCCGTCTGCCGTTATGGCGCTCTTCATTTGTATTCTGCACTCCCCTCTTACTTTCAACCTTCATGTCGTAAAAGGTCAGCTGAACCCGGTGGATGTTGTTGGAGTTTAACCGCTTTACGTAGTTAATTACGACTCCAGAGCTATGGTAGCTTCTGAGAAATTTCATCAATATTCGGGTGGGGGCAGTGAAGGGCGAACTTGCTGCTCTGCTACCTTTTTAGTTATGGTTACCACCTCATCTTGATAGTACCTATTCGGGCAACTTAATTGGGCTAGAAACGGATGCGCTTGAGGCTAGGGCTTTTTATCTTCTAGACGCATAACATTGTATGGACGAAGTGAGATTCGTAGCTAGTTTGTGTCTTGCTGGAAAGGGAGGAGTCAGTGGTTCCAGTGATGATTCTCTCGATGAATAAAATATTTCTAAAAGCTTCAGTTAATTTCTGATTACAAAAACTTCTTGCATTCACCTACTGTTATGTGCTTTAAGTGGCGTCTATCCCAGAGAGGCGCAGATTTCGCCCTGAAATGTTCATTCAAGTCCTTATAAAGGATTCACGACGTTCACTGCTTTTATTTAAGAGCAGCATTGTAAACTTCCCCCAGATTTGTGCTCTTTCTGGAAAATGCACCTCTCGCCACTGATTATAAGGAAACAGTGAGGTTTTGGATTCGTTTACTTTTTTCTCAACCCACTATCGTCCTCATCATTTGGCTAAAATTGGAATGAGATGGTATCTCGAGCATGTCGACATTGCGAAGGTCCTCCTTTTTAACTGAGGTGATTGTGCAATAGAGACATTATCCTTGATTTTCTCCCCTTTAATAATGACGCCTGAATCTTTTTTAATCTGGAGGAGACTCATTAAATTGTTTTGCTTTTTAGAATAGTAGGCGTTACAACCTTGAATCCTTTCCCAACTATCGCACATTTTTTGTAAATTTTACTTTCGTGAAATGTTTTGCTTTTACTCCCAGCCTGTCCATTTTGCATGTGATTTTCTAATGCTAATTGGTGGCACTTGGAGGTCTCTTAGAAGAATACAGAGGTTAGGGGTTTCATCCAAAAACGTAATTTTTCTCTCCCAAGTTAAACATTACTGAAAGTTCTTGACACGTTATTCTCCACGTAATTCTTCATTACCAAGAAGAAGAAGTCCTTGATGCCCCACACACTGAGTGGTTGATTGTTTTTTAGAGGGGGCAATCCCGAACCACATCCATTAGGTTGAAACTATGTTTTATAGTCAGTGAAGTTGAAATAAACGAGAAGGCATTAAAAGGTGCAGTAAAAAGCACCCTGGCTGGTAAACTGAGACATGCCTATGCTGTATGATGCATACGCCTTACAGGTTTCTACAAATCACAACAAATTGTCGTCGAAGTGGGTTGCGCCGAAAAGCTTGCAACCTTTTTCTCTCAATTTCAGCGGAGTAGATTAGCTTCTCCTGAGGCCGATTTGAAGTTGTTCATCAGCTAGGAGACAGACAAAGACTTCAGTGAAGCGAGGAACTTGGAAATAACTTCACTTTTTAATATGCTATCCTCCCCATCGTTTGCAATAGCTGAAATCAAGTTTTACATAGTACTTAAATGGCATAACGTTATAATAGCTCTCCTTTTTCCTCGAAAAAAGTATTTGTTGTAGTAGCTGCCTTACGTTGATTTTTTTTATCTTTGAGCAATGGTAGCTGAAAGAGTATCCGTAATCCTTTAAAATCACCGCCAAAATTCCATCCCCCTTAACCAGTATTTCTTAAGGCATGAAAAGTAGATTTAAGAAACCCCAAAGAGAACCTATTTTCCACCTATTTGATGAATCATTAGTCGACTGGCAACATGAATAAGTTCCTTTTTAGGCCTAACGGTATAAGGGCGGAAGGTTTAGACGCAAATGTAATTTTAGCCTTGTTAAATTTTTGTGCAAGAAGTTCGGTTATACCGAAAAGGGCATTTTATGAGCTCTATGTTAAGTCTGTGAAGTTTTGTTTAAGGAGTGAGGAGATTTAGTGCCTCTTTAAGTGATGTTGACTTCAAATCTTTCCCCATTACCATGTCTCGTCTCCTAGGGGTAAATTGTGTGAAAGGGCGGTATGCCACTCTTGTGTCTTGCTGCAGAAGGATTACAATTGACTGGTTATGTTTATGATTACTTCATTACAAGAAACCGCTCCCAACTTCTGTGCGCGCTCGACAGTTTACACACTAAGCGTATGCATCTTGGTGACATTTGTCAACTTGTCAATTGCTGAAACCACTCTTGACTGCATGTTGCAGTAAATGGGTGCGTACTAGACCCCAAGGCCTGAGTGAACTTGCCTTTGTTCTGACCAGAAGGTCAGATTAGCAATAGTTCCCTTCATCTATCGTGGGGAAATTCAAGCGATTCGGTTACTCCTGAAGGCAATTTAAGGCATCAGAGCGTGATGTCTATCACTAGAGCCGCTCCGTCTAGGACAGTTTCCACTGAATCACCTAACTTACGACAGGTGTTCTAATTTCAAAGTGATTATTTAGTTGATTTGTGCATAAGCAAAAGGTAAAAAGAGCTGTTGATAAATGGGGCGTTCTGCACTTCTTCAGGAGACGTTGGAAGTCTTGATATAGGCATGCATACCATCCATCTTGGAGACCTAATTTGCCTTAGGCTTAAAAGGTTTACTTAGCCTATTATACAGTTTTAAAAAACTTGTCATTCTTGCCTCCGTCATCTATTTCCTTTTTACGGGTTATGCTTTTGTTTTCTTTGTAGATTATAATCCCGAGAGCGGCGAGAACAGGGCGGAGGTCCAACTGCCTGACTATTTGGTACGGCACCTTCTTGACGACTGCCACATCGTTGAGTGGATCCTTCGACTCTCCTGCATTCCTGGTGGTCGGTGAGTCCTTTTTCAAATTTAAGGTCTATTTTGCCGATTACTTGCAGTAGTAGATCATTAAAATATGGGATGTGTGGTTTCGATAAATAAGTAGGTCTATGGAATCTCATGGTTTGCCGTAACTAGAAGTCACCATTTTTGAGATGGATGTGTCCATTGCTCCCCTCCACTGCAACCACTTTCAGCTTACTTCATATTGAGCCACTACCTTGGCTCCAGCTCAGGCTTATCTGCCACACACTTTACTCACCCAAACTATGTTGTTCAACAGTGAAACTCGTAGTTGGAGATTACATAAATGATTGACCTGTCGTCCGCTACTCTGGTCTCTTAATTGTTTTCAAGATTATAGTATTCTCTTGAAATGAAATTTCTTCTCTGTCTCCATTTCCGAAACCCCCCCCCCCCAGTTTAAAAGTTGATGCTATTCTGACCTCCTTCAGAAAACCACCTTTTTTAGTTCCTTTATCAGTGAGTTTAAAATGGTTTACTTTTGTCCAAACGGTCATTGCTTCCAATTTTGCTTGGAAGTTGACTCAGCATTACTCATTGTATTGATCTCAACCCAAGTATGCCCCTTGAATATTTCGTCTTAAAGACCAGATCTCCTCTTTTCAAACTACAATCTGACAACTTTATTGTGTCTCGAACTGGCATTCAATTTGCATTTGTATTGTGACAGATAAGCTAATTTTAGGGCTAAACAGGAGTTGCAATAACGCTGACGGCAACCAACCACCATAGTTTCCAAAATCAGCCAAAATGACATATCAAGATATGTGGGGCGTAAAATTCTGCCCTTAGTCCGATCGGTGATCTCATATTTCATGACGGAAGGTTTTTCTTGCCATTTACGTATCAGTTTGCGATTTAAGCCAACAAAGAAGCGGTAACACGCAATTAGAGCTGGATTTGCAAGCCGTTTTTTGTTGTGGGATGGATTCTCTGCCATCTCGGGGGTTGAGCTAACGAGTGAATGAACGAAAGGCTAATGAACTGCAACGCACATTATCTCCTCATTATGCTCGGTTGCTTACTTAAAAGGCGTCGACCTATCCCCTACATTATTTGCGTTCTTTCGTGCTCCTGACTCACCTCTAAAGTTGAAATTCTAGAATACTTGACTGAATTGTTGATTTAGATATTGTATTTTACATATAGTCGCGTGTTTAGAAACACTAGCTCACATTGATTGCCTAGGTTTAGTGAGGTTCGGATGAAGATTCGTTATGATTTCTTCCAAAGTCATTAGGTCAACTGTATCGAGACACTGTGGACGGTGTTTCCCACTTCAACCAAAAACGTGATGCACTGGTAACTTGCTTCTGCTTAATACCCTCGGCGTTACTAACCTACCGCATTGGAATTAGTCTCCTCTAGGGGTAATCCTTATTAAAATGTATTCCAAAGGGAGCACTAGTGAAAAATCGTCTGATTTCCCTCATGAAGTTTTTACTAAACTTCTAATTGGATTTTGTATTCTGGCCCTGGGGAGAATAGTATCCCAAACCTTTAAATAGGAATTTATTTTTATTTAGATGGACCTCATGAAACGCATCTCTTACATGCATTTAGCCTACTTTGACATTGGTTCTAACCCATCAAGAGGAGACCATTTTTATTTGAGATAACTTACATTTATTCCACCAATCGTGTGAATGTAATCATTGTGTGTTCACCTGCTCTGCTTCTCGGATTGTCTGCTCCTACGGATTCAAGGCCAAACAACGAGGAGCCCTCATCGGTTTGCCGGGCCTCCAAAATGCGTCCGAAGCCAGGCTACTCCGGCTACCTGTGGCAGATCGCAAACCTCGTGAACTCGCGCTTCCCGACTCCCGAGTCTCTTGCAGGTCGGTAGTTCATTGTTTGGCTTTTTGAATTCGAGATTCGCATGTTAAGAAGAACTTTCAATAAGGCTTCCACAGTTCGGTACAACACTTCATGTCAGATTTTGGGATGAAAAGATACTCCCTCGCCTCCACCTCCCTGTTACTCTATTATTCCACTGAATCCTCATCGCTTAACCTTGACATTAGCCAATGACGTGATCACGTGCAGAATAGAATAGATACAGTGAAGTAAAAGTGGGATAGAAACGGAGGTGATCAGCGCTATTTTTGTCTGTCTCTAGGAGTGAAATGTTGCGTGGAAGGGAGGCACTCACAGCTAGCTTATGTCTCGTTTCGATTGGATTGTAAATGACACATTATAATGGTGATTATGTCAACGAGTGAAATAGTTGGAGAAGCCTTCTGCAATTATGCAGTTCGGTTTTTCAGAAAAGAAGAACATTTGATATATCATTGTTCAGCATTCAAGTAGTGATTATGAACCGTGAATTTGATTGCTTATTGCATAGTTCTTTGACTTCTTCACCATTGATCCACTGTGAGGAGATGTCAATGCTCCACTTGTCACTGCTTAATCTGTGATCTGGTGATTGATTAGTTAATGCTAAAGCTCTCCCACTTTCTGAATTCAGCAACTTTTTGTCTCGGGTATAACCTTTGATGCACCAATTCTTCATCTCTCCCCTCTCTGTCATTAGGCCTCCCGCTGGAAGTGCTAACCAACTGGCAGGTGTTTGTACAACGTGATCTCGCCGCCATCAACAAGGCACAGACCATCACCAAGGTAAGCCTAGTCCTGTCCTGTCTAGCTCTTTTTTTCTAAAACAAAATTATGTGCAATTTTTTTAGATGGCGCTGGGTTCTAGCCTCCTGGTATAATCAATAGAAGGACCGGCGATCTTGGAAAAGATCGTCAGGATCTTAAAATTTGTATCCTAAGCGAGAGGTTTGCCATGGGTACCTTTCAGTTTATCAGATCCTTGAGAAATTAGGCGTTTTTTAATCAGGTATTTTCCATTTTTCTAGGCCGACCGGAGTTTCGAGAAACCGGCTCCCATCTCCCTTGGCGCTCTACACATTGGTGAACCCGACTCCCACATGGCTCAGTTGTTTAGTGTAAGAATGGTTTTAATTCCCTTTGGTATCCCATTTAAAAATAATCGGAGATTCCCCCTCCTCATTTCTTCCTCTTCCTTCTCCTTTGTTTAATTAACCAGCAAAATTGATGTGCCAAGATTTGGGTAGGAGGGTCGAATCTTTTTAAAAGACTGCTGTTTTGGTTCATCTAATGTTGGAACAATTCTTGATTGAACATTGGGTGGATGACTGGTTTCAGCTTCACTTTCGGCGCAATAAATTTACTTGCATTGCTTACTCCTGATGGATCCCTTCTATTCTCCGTTCTTTATTCCTCGTGATGGTGGTAGTTGGCCATCACCACCTCCACCACTAAAGGTTTGAGGTGGTAGAAGTTCTATATCTGTCTAAACAATAGTACTATCATTTCATAAATGGTGAGGTGAAATTTTCCCCCTGGTACAAACACAATCTTCTTGGTGCACACTTTGTGGCCTTCTTCGTTATCCCCAGCTACGTTTATTTGCTCCTTCTCCCGTCGTGATCTTCTTTTAGATGGCACTTCAAAATGCTTCAGATATTCCAAACAACTTAAAATGAGCATGCCTTTAGTGTGAATCCACTCGAATACAAAGTCTTTTCTGGTATCGAGAAGTGATTTTCAAGCTTATGCTACATGGTAAAAAGGCTTTGTTAGATAGCCTTCGTTTTGGAGATCTTTATTTTAATGCCAAGATAGGATCAAATGGATAAATGACTTGTTTGAGAGGGCTTTCTATGTGTTTTCCATTCTTCTTCCTTGCATCTTCGTAGGTCATCGCTTCCGCTGTTGCTTGGTTGCGAACACTACGTCGGAACACGGACAAGCACTAATCTGTCCACTTTTTATCTTGATTCTAGATCAAAACAGGCGAATGCCCGTGCTTGTAAATTTCCCTATCTTCTCCCTTCTCACCTCTCCATTCTAATCTTGCTGTTGAAAATTGCTCTACCCCTCCCATTCTCCCACGTTTGCCTTTCAAATTGGAGTGGAGTATTTCGACTCTATATGCACATACTTTCTCTCTCCTCAATCATCTAATAAACGCCTCTCATTTACTACCTCAGTAATCAGTAACTAGTCGCAAAGTTGAACGGTGGTGGTGGATTGATGGTCGAGATTCAAGGGGAAGCTTTCAATCACTCCGAGCTAATTTCTGTTAACGCTTCCTAAAGCATAACCTCGGAGGTGTCGTTAGGTTCAGTCGGTTCTGCGTTAATTTGTCACTCCAACTGACCGAGTCTGATTGTAGCCAAATAAGTATTGCATATTGCTTTCTTCTCTCATTTTTAGCTCCTCCATGGCGGTACCGACCTCCAATTGCTGTAAGTTGACCTTTTGCTCTTTCTTTCCATGGCAGTCCTCATTTCTTTGACTACCTACTTTTATCGCTGGTAGTGGTTTTAGCCGGAAGCAAACAGTAGCGTCAGTAGGTGTTTAGAAACTCTCATAGAATCTCATTTAAGTTCACTAACTCCTTTCTTTTTAGCACATCCCGATTGGGTTCCGTTGGAGGACGTAACCTCTCCGATACGACCCACCATCTCGACCCCAACGAAGACGCCTTTGACGACGATACCGACAAGGAGGCTCCATCCGCCGTCAGCTTTGAAGGTCGTCGTGGAAGTGATATCGATGAAGATGAGAAAGAGGTGAAGCAGGTGGAGGCAGAGAATAGTGATGTAGAGACTGGCAACAGTAGCAATTCCTCGGATGAGGAGGACCTCCAATCCCCACTAACCATCCGTCAGCAGCGAACCAATCAGACACCGGTGTTCCTTAACTCAACCAATGGTTGTCTGCCCTTTGTTAAGCCAGTGGATACTTGTGAGTCTATCCTTCCTCTAAAAGCATATACTGTTCAGGTTTGCCGACCTGAATGATTTTTAAACCTTAACTGCAGATCGCTCTCTCCCAGCAGTCTCACCGTGGACTGCTGCGGCGACGATCCCCGCCCATCTTGTTGGTGGTGTAATCAACGCTGGGAATGTCATTGGTGCGGCTACAACAGCTCCTGGAGATGGTGATAGGGGGAGTGCCAACAACCAAGATGAGGAATGGGCTGACTTTGAATCCGCTTCCTTCGGTTAGTCTGAAGTCGATCTTGGTGTCTGCCACAGTACCTATCGGGGTTAGGAACACAATCTAGCTTCATTTCCACTGAAGTATCAGTAAGAATGATTCCGTCATTGGGATCAGACACATCAATTTAAGTGTAGAATTATTTCGGGAGGTATTCTAGGATGAACAGATAGTATAAAGGGCATCAAAGAGGTATTTCACTGGTGTGAACTGGAACCACTTTCCTCGGACATTCTTGCTGTTCGTGACTACCTTTCCCCTTTTATTTTAGGTGGGCAAGGAAATCAATAGGATCCTCTCCCCCTTGTTCGTATCCCTATTGGCGTTTCTCGCCAAATGGCCAGCATCTGTTGAATGGATTCTTTCAGTGCCCCATTAACCCGCCCATCCCTCCACCAGCTCTTCTTACGATCCGTTTACCTATCTACCTGCCGGCCTGTCAATCCCTACCGTCTTGTCGAAATACCTCTTCTGTTAAAGTATTGATTAGGTTGGGGATCGGTGTCATTCGCAGGTAGTCTTTACCCGTCTAAAAGTTGGAATGGTTTGCACCATCTGCTACTTGTCTCGGTTTGTAGTTTGTGAATATTGGCTGACTGTAAGAGCGAGCTGTGGACCGGAGGAAATTGACAGTCTTGCGTTTGTTTGCGGTTCTTTTTTTGCATGAGTTGGACTCCTTTCCATTTGATTGAAAATGAGGTTTAAGTAAGCCTGGTGATCAGCGCAAGGAATCTCCCACTTTCCTCGAAGAAGCTCACGATCTTATGCCACAAGACTGATTCGTAGGGGACGTCGCACTTTATTTGGGGGTGGAAGAAGGAAGGGACCTATGACCTCATTGTTGTTACCTTTCTCCGTGTCGGTATTATCACTTCTTGACAATGGATAATCACACGATCACCACTGAAATAGGTTCAACAGTAGAGAGACCAATTAGAAAAAAGGAAGGGTTTCTGCAATCAGAAATGGAATTTGAAGAAGATATTTTAAGTGATTCTTCACCAATAGTCAATTTTTGCTCAGAAAAGTTTATCAAGACTATTTAGCTACGACCGGTTTTGTAAGTATTATTTAGGTAAATTTGATTTGTAATGTCAGCTTTCTTTAAATAGGTAAATAAATCGCATATGATCACCAAGGAAAAGAATATGTTAAATGGACACAGTGATTCGCGGGGTTATTCAATAATTCAGCACTATACTTTCAAGAGGGAGGAATACACTTGTGCGCTGACTTACAATAGTCGAAGACGCTTCTGAGAAGGGGCAAAAATTTGACTCAAGCCACATCAACCTACTGAACGTGGCTATTTTCGTGAACAGAAGACTTGTCTGATTGACTTCTTAATTTTCCTGCAACTTAAGTTAACTGCTCTGAGCATAAAAAATAAGCGTATATACCGCATTTTTGTTGCTGGGATCAGGGACATTTATTTATTATTACCACCTCTCTAAAAACGGCTTTTAACCAAAGATACCCAGATGAATTGTTTTAGTTTTTTCACACCAGGTATTCGCTCGCCCTTGAAATACGTCTAGCTTCGCAGGATTTGTTATCTGCATTTTTGATGAAAGCATAGATGCTAGCGAGGAGAAATGAGAATATTTTTTGCTTTTTTTATACTTCCATTCCCATGTGAACAAAGGCAATAAGACGCATTTTGCCTGAAGAAAAGAAGGCAACTTCTCATTACTGAACGGCCCAATGTCTTGGAGGCGATTTACCGCTGTTTCCTAAGTATTTATTTATTTTGTGGTCATTGCAGTACGTTTGGGTATTAAATAAGTTTCTGTGCGTCTTTCAGTGCTGCAAAGGCGAGGAATTTTATGATGTTTGCCAACGTATCAGTGCAAGATACACTTTGATTTTTTATGAATAAATTGGACCAAGTATTTTTTTGTGCTTCATTGACTGGTTTTAAGAAGATTTGGCAAAGAACTACGGTGTGGTCGGAACTGCCAATTTCTCAATACACTGAAGTAGCAGCAGAGGAACATTCTACTTATTAACACACAGTAGCACGGAAGTACCATGCTGCAACGTATAGGTATTAAAGTACCCGCGTTGTTAAAAACCCAGGGTTAAACAAAATACCATATTGCTACATCTGCATCCATTTTAGCTTACCACAAACTGGCACCCTCCCTGCTTAATGTGGTTTGGTGCAACCTGCTTTGATAATCTTTTTTCACTAATCCGATTCACGTGCCTGCTGGTATTCAAGGTTTTAACTAGGTCAAAACAGACAACCCAGTTCAAACGAGTCACTTTTAATTATTTCGTGAACAAGGTGGTTAGTAATAGAGGACTGCGAAGGCACTGCAAACTACTTGCAAGAGTTGAGTTTGAGTGATCGAAAAGAATTATCCACTTTTTCAACTTCTCCAGCATGGATGAAACAAATTGAGTTAAAAAAAAGTAATCCAGGGGCAATTTCGCTGAAAAAGCATCTAGAAAACTCAAGACTTGTTCTTCATTACAACGCCATGAGGGAGAATGTGAATGCCTCTCCCCTTTAAGTAGGATGTTATTAGGGAAAAAACCTCTAGTCTTCCAATTTATCCAAACAAGTATTTATTAATCATATAAAAGGAATTTCTTCAAGCAAGTTGCTTGTAATTTTTTATTCTAAGCCTAATCACAAGAAAAGGGGGTATTTTTAACAAATTATTTACGTGAATATGCGTATTTTTGCTCATGACCCCAAAGATTCATCCAACCGATAAGTCTGATGTGCTAACTGGATTTAATGTCTCTAAATACCTCCAAATTAGTAATAATGGTTTGTTTTGTTTTGGCCCCCAATAAGTCATCCGCATCAAGAATTTGCATTTCTTTTCTGAATTCTGTTAACAAAGGATTCGGCAAATTGTAAGGAGAATATGTTTTTTGTTTTGGATGAATGTGTTTGGTTGCTAAGGCAGTCAGAATAGCAAGGATTCTATATTCTTTGTTTACCTAAGATTTCGTTTAAATAATCTAAAAAATCGTCCCCATTCTAAAAATATTCAGAAATTCCTAACCCTGTCCAATCCCATCGGGTGAATGTCTCGAGCTTCGACGTAACGGAAGAACTTGCAGTAGTCCATCTCACACCCGCAAGTATTTATATATACACATTACAAAGCGTAAGTTTAGGTTTAAGCCTCGGTTCATTGATTGAAGACTCTTCATTGTGGTGTAGAGTAGTTTGCACCTATCATGAACTTGGAACTCATAAAATGTCACCTCAACAAATCCGGCGGACGTGATGTTAACCGAAGCAGGCGGTTCATACACTGCTTGCTGCATAGCAATCGGAGGGAAATTCATCACTTAGAAGTCAGTATAATGATTGATTGGATTCTGGTGATAAAACACTCAGGAGAAGGTGGGTGGCTTACACGCAGGAGGGACAGCCATTCATTTTTGTTCTTAAGGAATCAAAAGTGTGATTATGGTATCGAGCACTTTCAGTCATGTTTTATGTAATTAGTGCGGTGATTCGTCTACGTCCGCATCAATTGGCAAATTTATGGACAATAGTGTGAGAGCAATTCATGTCAGGCCATTCTTCTCCAACACTTGTTGAGATGCCCTAGGCTTAGTAGACAAGCGAAGGTTTTCCAGCTATGCCTAATCGGCAAGGCAGGTACCAAGTGCTCATTGTTAGCGCTAAGCTCTGAAGATGGGACCACCAAGAGTGTTGACCAGCATACCAGAAATTCTAGACTTTAAAATCTCTCAATTGGTTTAAGAAAGTTTTGTTATTGAGGCTTATTGATGAACACGGCTGAAGAAATATTAAAACAGAATTACCGCAGCATCGCTGGAAATCTTCTGAAGGCATAGGAAGCGACATTAGCTATAAGAACTGGACAGAACCCTGAGGCCCAAACCTCAAGTAGTACCTTCGGGAAATGAAAAGACTGGTGCAGTCAATTTCACAGTTGACCAAATGTAAAGGCATTGGGGTGATATAGTGCAACTGGTTAGTATAAATTAATAGGAACACATTTCAGATGTAATTGCTTTGCACTGGCTCAGGCGTCACATATCTGCGACGCCAGTAATAAACGTGTAACGCAATGTCATTTTAAAGGTTTCTTCTGGTGACAGCTAAAGATATATCAAAATATATACGATAATAAGGGAGTGCGAGTGGTTGACATTTGTAAAACCAACTACTACCAATCACCGCAGTTACATCTAACAGGCATTAGAAAGCTAGTTCTGCAAAGCAGATAAACATCTTTTTAAACGGCATTAAATATGAAAGTAATACCCTTCAAGAAGACGCATCCACGAGCTCCTTTACTTTCCACGTAACACGATGGCTTTTAAGGCGAGTAAGTTGGCCATCGCCATCCCTGTCTTGAAGAAGCATTTTGCTTTAAGTACTTACGACTGATGAGTAAAACGAAACCCAACACTTTAAATTGGATGATTTCAGAGCTTGATCATTTACTGATGACTGTCAGATTGGGGTTGACTGTTGAGTTTTAGGAGAAGAAAAGAAAAAGCAAGCGTAAGACCATTTCGCCACAATCAAAATTTCATTTCCAACTTTCGCGCCTACAAATAAAACCCCACTTCCTTTGTACAAATTACCTATTCCGAGGAGCAATTGAGAGTGGTGACAAATAGCTCAAAATAGGCAAATGAGAGTGTGCATTGCCCCATCCCCCGCCTTCTTCCTACCCCTTCCACTTTCTGCCTTTAACACTGCAGGAGGACTAAGACAAGACTAAAATTAATTTATGCACGCAACAAATTCATTGTTTTAGCGTCTCTTACCACGAAATTGCACCAATTAACACGCAAAGTGGGCAGGCAAATAAACTTTCTGCGAAAATATTTTCGCCCCAAGTTGGGTGAGAGTTAACAAGCTGAATGGGAAAAAAAGCGTTGAATCTTACTTGGAAAAAAGTTAATTCAGAAGGATTGATTATGCAAGCTAGAGTCAGGTGCACTATGGATACTTTGTACCTGTAGCCATGACAACGCCTTAATCAAGTGTTGGCTCTGCTGTATGACCCTCGCGGAGGTGCATGTAACCGCCCCACCCCTACTGTACATTAGTAAGTAGTATGTTCTCTTCTAGTTCTTCGACTAATAACGAGTTAAGAAAGTGGGTTGAGGTGCTACATTCAATGCATTTTTAAAGTCTTATGCTCTCAAAGTGCCTGTTGAAAGGGCTATAGCTCAAGGAGAACTGGGATAGGTAGATGACAAAAAAACCCAAATTATTTGTACTAGGAAAAGTAGGCCTTTTTGCCTGTTTTTTTAGCCAAACAGAAAATTAAGTAGTGCGCAAATTCATCTGGATGATAAATGTTGTCTAGCAAAAATTTTGATGCCTTTAGTCCAAGTGTCAAAGAGGTTTGCTTAAATGTACCCTTTTGGTGGCAAACAGTCGGACTAAAATACCCTCGTGGCCAAGCGAACACCACCCATTTCTACAGAGATGAATGGGCATTTAAACACTGGCCTCCCCTTAAAAATAGGACAAAAGGGGTCTTCCTAGACTCAGACGTCTCAACTTAGAGCTCTGCAAGCAGAGGTAATATGGTGCACACGAATTCTCACGACCAGTCACTGATTTTGTGATTTAAAAAGCAGCCATTAAATCGCTCAACCTTCACTTAGACAGCTTTTGGGCAATGTACTGTTTTTCACAACTTATCCTCACCAGCTCTCATCTGCTCATCCTACCAGTGGGACAGCCAATCCCAATTGAGGGATCACTGGTCTTCATCCCCTTAACCAATAGCCAGTGTGCACGCAAAGTCGTCTCGCACAACGAGCTAGGTAGCGAGTCTGCTATCGTAACCACGTTTCTTCGCATTTCATAGATATGAAAATTTTCATCCCCATCACCATCACACTCTCCGCACTCTGTCTTGCCAGAGCTGACAGGCGTCAAGAAGTGCCAATAGCTGGCATCTTTGAGGCGGGCTCTGTCGGTGAAAGTGCCTTCTCCTTTGCCGTCTATGCGTATAATAAAAATTCTCATAATCCTTTCTACCTCCTCCCAAAGTTGAGTATTCTCACCCCTCCTCACGATGCCCTCCGTGTGATGGATCGGTTCTGCGACCTTGTCAGTGACAATGTTCTTGCCGTCTTTGTCAGTGAACTTGCGTTTGACGAGGAAGTGAATCGGGTACTTACCAACA
Source organism: Echinococcus granulosus (assembly GCF_000524195.1). Lineage (NCBI taxonomy): Eukaryota > Metazoa > Platyhelminthes > Cestoda > Cyclophyllidea > Taeniidae > Echinococcus > Echinococcus granulosus. Next base: position 97,957 of record NW_020170424.1, on the reverse strand, counting down.
CGGCGGCAGCGCTCCAAATACCTCTGATCACGACAGCTGATGGAAGGGGAGGTGTGTTTACCCGAAACCTCATGCCTACCACAAAGGAAGCGTTGGCGGAAGTACTGGTACATGAGAACTGGACGGCATTCGCCTACCTCACCACGAGCATGGAAGGTGTTAGAAGGTTGGGGCAATTGGTGGGAGAGTTAAAAGAGCGGGGAAGTAACTTGAGTTTGACAGAAGTAACAGTGCACTACGTAGGAGTGCGTGGGATGAACGAAAGAGAGTTGCAGGGATCGCTGGTAGCGCTAGATGGCGCTCTGAAGAAAAGGGTGACAAGGCGGGTAGTAGTCGACTCGAGAGTGGTGGAGACCAACCAATTGATGCGGATGTTTTCGAGGATGGGGATGAACAGAGGCGAGTATGAATTCCTATTTGCCAGTCTTAATGTGGCCGACACGGATCTGGTGGACTATATTTACTCTGGAGTTAAGTTGGCCGGATACAGACTCATGGATCCAGAGGTGAGACTTCTAAACTTTTTTTTGGTTTTCAACATCTTTACACAAAAAATCCACGCTAATAAAGAAAGGATATATTTGCAAAACTCGTGCTACGATATGTGATATCGTTGCAAAAAAAGGGAAATGGTGCGTTAGTTCCAGAGCGGACAAGATTAAATTTTGAACCACTTTTCCTCCTTAAAGCACTGGTTCTCTAAGATAAAATATTAGCCTGAAATGGAACAGAGAAATGGATTAGAGGTCCCTTTTTAATGCTATGAGGTTTTTGCCGCAAATCTTAGCAACTGCAGATTTAATGACCTCATGCGACTTCTGTAAAATAGGAAAAGCCAACTGTAAAAGAGGCGCAAAGGAACATCAACCACTGTGAGGAATATTTATGGTGATATGAAATGGAACCAATATCTGCACTGCCAAATTGGCAGAATGAATCCCAATTTAAGTGATGAAAGTAAGGCAATAACTACAGGCCCAGAACATGGTCCAGGTTTTGTCATGCAGAAGAGAAAAGGTTTGGTACCCATAATTTGATTAAAATATTTTCTTGAATTTATGAGGAACAAGTTCGCATTTTTACAATGTCAGATTTAAAATAGAAAAACATGGACTTGCGCATATGTTTGCAGCATTGGTGTCACAACCAAGTTCAAACTCTAGGGCTGTAAAACGAGCAAGGTGATTTAAAACCACTCGTGTCACAATTATTTTGGTTACAATCGGCTTTCACTCGTGACATCTGTTCGTGTATTCTTGTATTTTAATCTATTGTAGCAATTTTCATCTAGAAACAGCCAAAATAGAGTTAATCGAAGTTCAGGAGCCTAAACAACATGAAATCAAACTTTGTCTTAATTATTTATTTGGCAGGAGTTTTTACTGATCAGACAGACATGGTTTTTAAAAACTTCGCATTTAAAATGTAGACATGTTTGATACAAATGGCAACCGGAATTACAAACATTAGTTCGATCATAGTTTTGTAATTTAAAACATGATGGAGGCTTTGCCTTCAAACACTAGATGTTGTTTTTTACTGATGCTTCTGACATTTCAAGTAAATAACCTCCGCTTGCAGACTTTTTGAAAAAATATAAATACCCATTATTAAACACTGGAAAAGAACTTTTGCTTTACTTATAATCTCTTAGATCTGGTAAAGTTTGGAGCCTATTGTGCATCGGCAATAAGTGATTTGATCTGACTGGTTGTCCGTATTGCATTTATCTGCCAACGGAATCAAAAATTCCATCGGTTAACTGTCAGAAACATTGACAAGTATCACTTTACATTAAAAGCAGTTCTTTACTGACGAAATCCAATTATATCCTCCTTCAAAAGAAAGGACTTTTGCTAACGAAAAGGGGATTAACTTGTTGTTTTAATCCTTCGTAAATTACGCCAAATTCACTAGTTTCTTTTCAACCTGATGACTGCTATTAGTCAGAAAAACCTACAAAGGACTTTTAGTGCATTTTACTAAGGGCGTGACCTTCGAAAGACTTAATCATGGCACGAGGAGCAAATCAATTCTACATAGAGCGGCATTGCTTTACATCATCAATTTAACCACGTACATCTCATAATGCGCTTATTTTTTTTAGAAAAAAATTCAAATTCCATACATGGGTTTACGCAACGGTGTGAGACAAATAGACAGCGAACAGCTTATTGAGGCGTTACCATGGCTACGCCGAAACGTATCTGTAGTGCACCTATATATCTTTCTAAATCAGACTATTTCTCTAAGACAACATTAGTTTTATTTATTTCGACTGGGAGGGCGATAGCGTCTAAGGTTAGTGGTAGTGATTTGCAAGATATCACCATCGATATAGAGTCAAATATCCAGTCAGACAACGAAATTCCAAGTCTCCGACTAATTGAAGTAATCCCCTTTGGATGAGAGAAGGTGTAAATGTTTAGAACTGTAAAAAGTTGTAGAAAAAAGTATTGCAAAGTCATGATCGTGAGTAGAGACGCTTCCCTCCTGAAATTGATGCATCCAACATTGGGTGATACGTCACTCCAACCAAAATTCTCCTAAACCGTTTGATTTTGAACGGTGCGTTGCTCCACAACGGTAGATTGCATCTCCTCCAAATGCTATACATCAAGTGTTACGGGAAACTTTGCCAACCTCGGATTCGAGTTAATCTAGGTTTGTGAAAGCGATGGGCTCAAGTAATGTGGCTTGAGGATACGCTTAAGTGAAATCGCATAGCATACGATCTTAAAAAGAGGGGGAAATAGAAGATAGCGCAATAAAGAACACCGCAGGGATGTACTGTTACTCATCCATGCGTCATAATGCGTGGGAACACCCATATGCTTTTCCTACACCCCAACTATTTGCAACAAACAACTGAAACAGGCCGCTTGGAACTTCCTCGATTATCTACTTAATACGAGGCCTCTGGTTAGGCGAGTTTAGAATCCAAATGGTTCAACATTCTTCCCAGCTCTAAAGCATTATTGAAGCATTTCATTTTGTAAAGGCTTTTATTTTCAAAAGCCATGGAGATACGCCAGGTTGCTTCTACAAATTTGAGTTCCATCTTTGAATGGCAACTACCGCTTGAATAGTCCGAAATGCCACAAAAGATATTGTTCAGCTATGTGAATGCGTTGATCCGGAGTATGTGGTACTTGGGTCTTGCGATATTTAAATTATTATTCTATGCTTAGAAGTTAACAACTAAGGGTGGGCATCGAATTTTTACATCATTAATAGGAAAAGAGCCTTGTCATCTGGCTCATCCACATTGGTCGAGTCCTCAGGTATCAACCAATCGTCTTGCAAAGCAAAAAAATTATTTTTCCCCATAAAACTACTGCTAAAATCACATTTAAATTACTAATTTTTATTGCATGCTACTTACACACTATATCCTCCAGGCGGTGATTCGTTTATTTTAAGCAGTAGAAAACTTCACTTTGTATTCAAGATGGCGTAACAAATTTAAAGATTAAAATGGATAAAGGAAATTTGATGCTTGATCAACACCCTAAAGATTTTTAACTATGTACTTCACTAGCGCGCCGATGTGAAACAATTCGCAGCTGAGTGGACCAACTGGAACAGTCGCAGTTCCACTGTTCCTCACCTTCCGCCTATTGCCTCCACCACCACTACCAACTCACCACCTTTCTACCACGCCGCTCTGATGGCCGATGCTGTGGGTCTCTTCACCTCCACCTTGCATTGCCGCCTCCAACAAATGGAGCCCCACCGGGCCAACGCCTCACTAGCCGAACTCACAGCAGCTGCGCTGCAGATGCGTCAGCAGCCTTCATTAAGCGGCGGCAGCAGTAAGAGAAACGGGGGCGGACGATCCAGCTGCTACCTGGGCGGTCGACTAATGTATCAGCACGGAGCTTACCAGGTTCGCGGACTGGGGGTAATTGCGGACCTGCGAAGGCACTTTGTGACGGTCGACGTTGATGATGGGTGTGGAGACATAGGCCTGCGTGGATTGACGGGAGATTTGCGGACCAGCGTGGAGGAACGGGAGGCGAGGGAGCTAGTGCTGTGGTCAGCTATGGACACAGTGGGACTGCAACCGGTAGCTAGGGTACTATCTTTATTGCAGTCTTTAAGCCACTTCGACTGAACGTATTTCCCTCAACGTGCAATTTGCATTCAAAAGGCAATCTTTTGCCAAAATAACGCGAGATAAGCTGAAAATAAAATAGGTTTTAAGGAGCTAAGAATGGTTATTTGCCACCTTATTTTATACCGCATTAGCTCTACAGCCGGACCTTTTAAGCGACCGTGGATGAGTCCGATCCCTCTTGTCCCAGACTCGAGCGTCATTACACCGAAGTGGGGAGCACTTGACAATGAATAACACAGGATCATTTTAGTTCTAAGATGCTTTTAATAGATTTTTTCAATGATAGGACTCTATATAGAAGACTTGGAAATAACTGATTGGTCTAGGAAGAACAAAACTTGGCTTTGAGGTCCAACCTAGACGTTGACACTGACCTAAGGCAGTACAGCGTCCCGAGTTGATCTCAAAGACGTAATAGGTTGTTCCAATGCGCAAAAAGATTCATTGAAATAGAGCAGCTGAAGAGACCAGGGTGTGGATGGAAGTCCACGCAGCTGAGCTAGAAAGCTATATCACAGTAATCAAACCACGCACCAATTCAAATAAGCAGTTAAGACAAAACTGTTCTTTGACATGGACGCGGATGTTAGCAGAGGAATCTAAAAATAGAAATCCTGAAAAAGGACATTGTATTTAAGTAGTATGGTCCATTTCAACATCTCAACAGACCTTTTGGTACAAGTCTTTAAAGTCACCAAGTGGTTTATTATGCTTGTTTAAAAAGTATTTTGCGTTCTAATCTGTCCAATTTCTTATACTAAATAAGAAATCAAGCACAACTCTAGTCCTCATTACAAAACAAGTCTAGTCTTAACGTCTCAAAATGTGGCCGACTTACGTAACTATTTTAACAAATTTTTCATGACTGGCAAATGCGCTACTTGAGACGCGACAAAAATAAAAACGTGTCCCTAAAAAAAGTGTTTTGCTCTGCAATAAATGCAAAATAATCCTCTCCAAACATTTACTTCCTAAATATTATTTGTCCAATAAAAACCCATAAGTTCTTCCACGAGTTAATCAACCATGACGATGTTTTTAAAAGGGACTTGATAAATGTTTAACGTTGAACATGACAGTTTAATTCCTGATTGATCATCAAGATAAAGGCGTGATACAAGATTTACGAGAATGACATGTTCTGTCCACTTTTGTTCCCTTTTAGTTGTTTGCCTTAATATTGTCAGGTGCCTTCTAATTTACTGGGCATTAATTTATTCAAAAGTTGGTAACATTGTTATTTTACAACATCGAAGGCTCCCTTTGTCTACTTAATGTTATTCCAAATGAATAAAGCTTCCTTTATGATTAGATTTGTACAGTGACTCATTTAAAAAAATTGGTTTTTTAAACTACAGTAGGTTTGGTGGTTCCCTCTTCTACCTCAGCCATCATACCCCTTGTACGAACAGACAGACTGGACAAGCGCATCCCCTATTGAGTAGTGATAATGAAGGGGATTCAATCATCACGTCGGCTCAGTCGTGAGGGTCACATTTACTGACCGCTTCTCGCCCTAAAAGGCACCTTTAATGAAACATGTGTTACGGTACCTTTGCCATTACGTCTTGAATGGATCTAGCTGAGTGTCACCCTATGAGTTGTGTAAAGTGCGCGGTTTTGGCACCAGTTACAGTGTTAATGGCTTGCGTCCACAACTGTCAAAATGTCAGGAAAGGGTCCTTTCAAAACATCTGGTCACAGGAATGATGTTATGGTTCTGGAATCCTCTAAACTGGTTCTTGGTGGTATTTTTTGGTTGTTAGAAGTTGGCATTACTTAAAATAGGGCTGACAATCATAGCATGGATTTTGTTGCATGCAAATCAGTAAAGGAGATTAATATTTTATTTCCTGCCCTGTGTTTTAAAAAAGTTGTGTCAGAAGACCTGGCTGTCGAGTAACATAAAAGTTAGTTCATGTGTTTCTTTTGTACAAAATTCGATTCGCACATTTAACACTAACGTTTCAACCGCGTAAAGCTTTGGTTTTCCTAACCTAATATGGCGTCACACACGTGACATGCATTTGTTACCGCTATATGGTAACTGTTTTCACCCATATGTACCACAAATTGACTGGTTAAGTCAAACAAAGCTAACCATAATGTTTCTTTCCTTAGATGCATTACATTTTTTAGTCTTCAAGTGGTAGTACAAGTATTGGTATCAAAGCAAAATGTCCGTTGATGACCTTTAAAACTTCAGTAAGGGGCGCATTAAACCCTTTTTTACTTGTAGTGGTCTTCGACAACCCACCTTGATTTCGAGGCCTTCAAACCTCCGCACATCACAAAAGACCCCCACACTACGCCAGAGCCAAGTGGGGATTCTACAGGCAGCGAACGCCTTCCCCAAGTCTGGGAGGAGGATTTTGATCCCTCTGTTGTCATTGATCGACAGCGTCTGGCTGACTACCACAACCGCACCATCCGTGTGGTTACCATCTGGTCTAAGCCCTTCGTTCAACCCAAGCCCCGAAAACTTGGAGCTCCCGAGGCTCACGGCATTGATGGGTTCGAGGGGTTCTGTGTAGACCTCCTGGAGGAAATTAGTAAGATCGTTGGCTTCAAATACGACATCCACATCGTCTACGATGGAATTTTTGGGACGAAAATAGGAGAGATGCCACCACAGCGTGTGGAGGTATTATCAAGGCGGTCGCTAAGTAATCTTGTGGACCGGCGAGTGGAGACTCGACGACTACAGGTGTGGAATGGACTGATTGGCGAGATTTTGAATAACACAGCCGACTTGGTGATGGCACCACTCACAGTGAACTACCTAAGAGCCCAGGTTGTGGAGTTCTCGGAGCCATTCCTCGCCTTCGGGCTGTCCTTGATTATCAAGAAACCGGGGAAACAAAAATCCGGCAGTTTGTCATTCCTCAGACCCCTTTCAAATGCCGTGTGGTTTGCAGTATTTGGCGCTTGGATCACGGTGAGTTTAGGCCTCTATGTGATTGCCCGAATCAGTCCTACGGAGTGGCAAGTGACAACCGATCCAGTGACTGGGAGGCGGCACTGCAATCGACGATTTACTTTGGGAAATTCGGTGTGGATTTCATTTGCCGCGTTTGTACAACAGGTAAGCTGATATACCAATTTCTTTTTCTCAAGAATTGATTAATAAAAGTCCCTACTATGCATGATCAAAATATACTGTGAATGATTGCATAAAGGTTAATATTTTGAAGTATTGTATAAATTCTGACAAGATGTCGCTAAATAAAAAAGCAATGTTTTAAGCAAACAAATATCCCAACTCTTTCTCCGTCCTTTCCCTGGTCCTCTAGGGGGTAGATTTCTCTCCACGGGCACCTGGCACTCGTATAGTGATTGCAGTGTGGTGGTTTGTCACCCTCATTCTCATTGCCTTTTACACAGCCAACCTGGCTGCCTTTCTGACTATCTCACTTCGCGTGCCTCCAATCAACAGTTGGAACGATTTGCTCAAATCCGACATGGAGTACGGATCGCTCAAGTCGGGCTCCACCAGAGATTTCTTTTTCAACACAAAATTAGAGCCATTTGCTCAACTCGGTGCCTGGATGAAACGAAACGCCCACGCGCTAGCTAACAATCTGGAGGAGGGAGTGGATAGAGTTCGCTCGTCCAAGGTGAGTGCGAATTGACTATGACCTTGAGGTTAACAATAGAATCACCCGTCTAGGATAATGGCACAAGTAAGGATCGGGAAGTTTTAAGACCAAATTATTGACAAAGTTTGATGAAAAGGAAATAATGGAAAAATAGGAATGCCTGAAGCGGATTTGCTTATCAACGAGCTGTTTAACTGCGCTTGACCTTAAAGCCGCCTAATCACATTGCCCGCGTCTGGGGAGGATACCTAGGCCAAAAAAGTCACGCAGATAATAGATAAAGCATTTACTAAATGTTACGTGATTTAAGTGTGCATTGAATTTTTCCATTTACCACTTTTTCGTTAAAATTGTGGTGCGAAGGAATATACTACTATTTGTATGTAAGTAAAAGAATTTGAGATGGTAGCACGTAATGGTAGTATGTAGTTAAAAATAATGCTTTTTAGAATTAGAATGTAAGAGTTCCACACCATTTGTCAATTTCTTTCCGAGTCATTGTTCATGTATTTTATTGGGAAGCGGTAGAGAAAAGTTTTAGAAGAGAAATAACTCTTGAGACTAACTCATATCATCTAAAGGGGAGTTGTTATTTACCAATTGGATGAAATATCGGTGATTTCTGGTGCGCCAGCAAAATAAATATCATTATACTGTAGCATCATCCTCGTGATATTTACCTTTGACCCAAGGACAAATAAAGGGAAATTTTAACAAATTTTGAGCCGGTTTCATTTTGTTCTTTAACATAGGGCAAGTACGCTTTCGTGCTAGAGTCCGTGATGAATGAGTATGTCAACAATCGCGAGCCCTGCGATACCATGATGGCGGGTAGCGCTTTTGGCAACTACGGCTACGGTATCGCTCTGCCTCGCAGATCACCGATGCGTGAAGTGCTAAGCGACGCCGTCTTGCGTCTACGCGAGAGTCAGGTGCTCGCCAATCTACGCAAAAAGTGGTGGATTGAGCGAGGCCAATGCTCCTCTGCTGCGGATACTGATAGATCAGCCGCAGATGCTTTAGCCCTGATCAACGTTGCAGGCGTGTTTCATATCCTCGTGGGTGGACTTCTACTAGCTCTGCTGGTGGCAGCGGTGGAACTCGTGTGGCATATGCAATGGAAACAGAGGGGTCGGTGGTGGCGACAGAGAAGCAAAGTTGCGGAGGTGATAGGAAAGTCAACAAAACTAGGTGCTGAAGCTAGGATGGGGGGCAACGAGGTGGATCCATGGACGATGCAGATGCAGTAGGGTGAAGATGGCATTGAATTGTATTCATGTATCATGGTAAATACTAGAATATGAAATACAGCATGACTATTATCTAATTCTCAATCATGAAGGTCCTATATTCTTCCTCCCCCGCTATGGGAGATGACTCTTCTGCCGTGTTTTTATTGTTTCAACCGGAGTCGTGAAAAAAAGTTAAAGAGCTATTTATTCAGTTTAGCCCGTTTAAAAGAGGCTTGAATATGTACTATCAAAATCACTCAAAATGTCAGGTAGACATCAGCTGTCAACAGCATCTCTCCCCAGAATCTGCAAAGTCATATTCACTTAAGCATTTTTTATTAATTAGGTTCTCTTTCAATTTCTTGTGCCAAAGCAGTGTTCATCTGCGAGTTAACTAAATAAATTTGTATTGCCTTTTTTGCTAGAACAAAAGTTAACCTAACAACTCTGAACGATTGACATAAATTTACTTCGAAAATACCCGAAAAGTTGTAAAGAATTTATGCATCCTCTATCGAATTTAGCCCACTTTTCCTCATAATAAGAAGGAGGGTGCCTGTGACTACAATTCTTTTTTTTTCGACCTCACCGATGTCTTCCAGAAAGGAGGAATGTTTGCCAAGTCGATTACTTGAACAAACTTGTCCAGTTACCATGAAGTAACTCCTGTAAACTCCGCTTATACTATGCACTAAGGCGAGAAAAGAGTAAAAATTTAGTAAAACAAAGAAGAAAAAAGCGGCGGACTTGGAACCCAAATTGTGTTATTTTGCAAGTAACGACAACAACAACAACAACAAGGATAGTCGTGCCGGTTACGGCCTAGAAGCAACACGGTCCACAGCCACAGAAGCCACCACATCCACCACCGCAACAACCACCATGGAAACCGCCATGACACCCACTGCCACAGCACCCACTGCACCAACCATGATCGTGGAAACCACAACAGCCACCGCTTCCACACGGGCACCAATTGTGATCGAAGGAGCCACAGCAGGGCCCGCAACGGATGGAGGGACAGCGGGAATGGGCAAGAAAGTGGTTAACATTTTCGGTGCGGAAGTGTTCAATCACCCTTTAGGAGAGAATTAATTCTTTAATAAAAATTTTTCATTTGACTTGTTGATTCGTATCAAAAAACAGGAAGGGAGAAAAGAAAGCTGTTGTCATTCATCCCTACATCAAGTTGTTTCCTATGACACAGAAAGAAGTAGCATTTCCTTTCATCAGTTGGAAAAAGGAAACTTGAGATTTTTTCAGTTTAATTTAAAAAGAAACAAATTTTTCTGTGCTCGTGTTATTCAAGTCAAAGGTGGTATCAAATGATCTGGTAGCTAAGACTGCCTCTTTGATTGAGCAAATATTTAAGAACAAAAGATAAGGACGCACCCATTCCAATATCCACCGCAGCAAACCATTTTGAGTGAAGTGCGTTCCTCCTCCTCCTTCTCTCCATTGAAAAGGTTAGCCTCTAAAATGACTACTTATACACCATGGAATTTCTCGCTGCAAAAGTTCAGTGGCGCAAAATCACTCACTCCGTCATTGTCTTCCACCTGACTTTTCGCCTCCTGTGGCTTAAGAATTTCGCATCAGTGATGAGAAGAAGAGCTCGACTTCTTCGATTCCACAAAAGAAATGATTTCTAAAACTATCCTAAAGGCCAAAACTCTGTGAGACCTTTATTTTGACACTTGTAGAGGGTGACAGCACCTTGACGTTAGTACACACCGTGGTAGGTGACAGAAGCATACTGACACGTGTTGCAGGCTAGGTCAGGAAACGACAAACAAAAGGTCAGTAAAAAGTGCCGAAGAGTGTCTCCATATTGCCAGCGTGTGGTGATAAATGAGGGCTGCTTTTCCTACCATATCCACCATAACTCGGCGGTTTTGACGGGTTCTAGTGTGTGAGCGCACTTATTTTTTAGCTCCAATGCATTCATCTGCATATGGAAGGAGTTGAAGATGGCGAAGAATTCATCAGTTTGGATAAAAAGCTTTGTGATGGGGACTTGTGTTTCTTGTTGACCACTTCCTCTAGCCTTTCCAAAGCGGAGTTGGAGGAGCAACCTGACTGCAGCTGTTTAAGAGGGGTTTCATCATTCCAACTTAGTTTTATAAGACATCGCACGATCTATCTGACCCAGTCTGATCATCGATCTTGAAACTCGGAGATGCTGCTATAGTTCCCAATACCGCCACCCTAATATTGTCTTATAACTGTAACGGGAGGGCTTAACGATTTCGAGGTCACCTATTATGCAGTGGATATATTACGTGGATTATAACATCCCTTTGAGCCAGATCAAAGAGCAGACAACTCTTAACAGAGATGCAGTCTGTTCGGCAGGCGTTGCTGCACTTGGGTAATATCTAACCTTCTGGCAGCTCACGACTTTTGCCTCTTCAATATGGTACTCAAGAGGAGCCTTGGCTATGCTGAAATAGCTGCTGAACGGTTACTTTTTTCCCACTATCACGACTTTCCCAGTCTTCCAGGAAGAAAGTTCTATCTATAGGATTAACCAAGTTCTTCTGGCAAAACAGAACATTTTCACGATAGGTGCCAATTCTCCTCTAGGTTTATTCAGACTTGCTTGTGATCCAATTAGAGCTCCATAATGCTGGACAGACATTTTAACAATCTCTTAAATAAGTAACTAAAGAACTACTATTTGCTGGCCAGTGAGATTCCTACGGATCATGAAGGCCTTCCACGCATTCTCCTCTAATGCTTAGAACAATAATGCAAACAGCCGTCATTATGGCGTAAAATCACAGCAATTTCTGAAACTACTGATGTCCTTGAATCTTTACGGGCCGTACGTCCTCAGGTCACTCTAATACCTCTCTACTTCTTCCATGTTAGTAGTATGTGTTCTTACATAGTACTATGACTTATTGATATTTCGGAGAACAGAAAAGTTTCTTTGGAGAAAGGGTTCCTAAGTTTTCCTGCAGCAAAATAAGAGCTCCTTTAATTTCATCATTTTTTATCCGCGATGCACCCACTCGTTTATAAGCCTGCATTCAAAAGCATAGAGTACTGCTTATTGTAATTATTTCCTTCTTTTGTGCATTTGCATCACAAAATGTCCGTTGGGCCCAATGAATGATATGTGGTGAAGTGGCTCCAAGGATGCAGGAGCCTCTAGTAAAAGTTGTTTCCAAGCGTATGAGCAAAAAGTGGAGTGCACTAGTAAAACAACGCACCACCCAGAGCTGAGGGGTTTGGATTGCTAATGTGATCGTGGCGATGCTTCATTCAAAAGCAGCGGCAGTACACTTATTAGAAAGACCCTCTATTGTTGATCATACGAAAGATGAAGACGCCAGTGATCGAGATTAGCGTTTTTTAGAGATTTTTTGAGGACTGACTTACGGTAAGCAGTGGCTTTTGTATTCTGTTTCAACATTCCCTAAATGAGCACACATATGTATCATTGATTAGGCCAGTACGACTTATGCAACCCCCATATCTTGATCACACACACCACTTCATCCCCACATGACTGTCTTTATCTTCTGTGTGTGTGTTTGGTGGACTGAAGACTTTGTTGTTCACCCAGCAAAGCTAAAATAATCGAAATGGATGTCTGTCCAACAGTTACAACTTAATGCAACTGCCTCTTGAGAAGCAGGCAGTAGGACGAGAGCTTTCTGCTTAAAAGGCAATACAAGACCTTACATTTCGCTTCGCTGACAGCAAAACAAATCCAAAAACTCTTGCTACACCACATTGAAGTGTGGTGGAGGAGGAGAGTGAGGGAGGAAGGTGCCATCTTACATCATTCCCATCCTCATTCTTTTATTACTCCACTCATATTTCCCTGGGTTAGCGGCTCCTCCTCTTCGCATTAGCATTTGACAATCAAATGATCACTTGCGAAATAGATGAGATATTTAAGACATAAAGTTAAGACAGAAAGGGAAATGGGTGGGAATGTTTTTTGACTCGTAAAGATAATTTCTCGTATAGGAGTAGAACTCAAGACAAGTTTTGTCTTGTTGAGAAAGAATTGCGGATAGCATATTGCAGCAGTAATTAATTTATTTAGAAAAATGTTTTAATCACACTTTAATAATTAATTTAATTTTATAATACGAACTGACAACAACTAACGTAATTACTTTAGACTTAAAAAACTACTCGTGCTACTGTCAAGGCTCATAAGAAATAATATGTTTTGCGGTTTCTTCCATTGTAACTCGAATACTTCGATTAATTAAACACCATCAAGTCAATTTCTTATTGCCTGTAAATGAACTTACAAAAGGGTGAAAATATCCGTCGTCGAATTGCATAAGATAATTTGATTATAAATTATGCTCAACTCCCATGAATTGGATTTTCTGATATGTAGCTGACGTAGCAATGCTTTGATAGTTTACTTGACTATGGAAGCACTTAAGTCTCCGCAGATTGTGCTTCCTATCATTGGCACTGCCTACGGTCTATGGCAGGAGACTCAGCTCCTCTATATATTAGTAACACATCATCCGTCAAAATATTATGATGTCTTCGGGCCTCAGGGAAGACTTGAAACACTACAGCAGTCATACTATTTATAATTAGGTATTCGACTATATCTGTAGCCCTAATTACCCTCTACTTAACGAAATCGGTTCGCAAGTAGGGTCATCAAAAACTTGGATCGAGTATTAAATTTAATTTTTGCAATCACATTCCCACCTTTGATTTAAACGAGTAGCAGAAGCATCAATCCACATTAGAGTTAACAGATTTAGAGTCTTCCCTAAAGATGTGATAAGTCGTACTGGCGTTAAAGAATCGTTTATTCTTAACAAAGAGAAGGACCGGTAGACACAATCTTGATGGGATAGCTACACCATAATTGGTGCAAAAATCTGTAAGGGCTAAAAAGATTAAGCTGTTAGATACAAAGGTAAAGTAAAAAATAAAAGAATTTTCAGGAATACTTTCTAACAGTATAGTTGCTTGCATCAGCCAGTTTATTTTCGATCCGAATTTTGATTGCCTCATTTAATGATCAAAAAGCAAATTTATGCTAAAGGCAAATATTGTTATAAAAATTTTACAGCCGTTTTAGCAGTTAAATAAATTATAGCAAAGAATTGTTTGTTTTAATCTGTAGGTTACCATAATAACTTGAACTACTTAACCTTGGCTACACAAATCTAAATCCTTGTCTGTAAGATTTAGAACACATCCTTTAGGCTATAGATAACAAGCTTTAACACCAATACAAATAAGTCCCTTGTAATTTACAGAGCTTTGGTGTTTCAACTAAGGAGTTGTTTGCATTAATGCTATCCAGCTTGCAAACATGGAAGATAAGGTGAAGTTGCCGTTCTATCTTAACTTTCTTGGGGCTATTTTAAATTTTCAAGAAAAAAAATTCAGAAAAGTGGTCGAAATATCATGAGGGGTTTGCCTTGAGCTATGGCGCTATTTGAGCAGTTTTTTCTAAATAGCACAAAAGTCCTCTTCAGGACCATTAAATCACCTGACACCATTTGTTAACTTTTAGCAACACAGCATCTCGGTCTTACTAATAGACTCCTGGCTCTCCTTTGAGGACCTAGTCCACCTTCTTGCATACCGGTACGCCAGCCGGAAAGACACGATTTTCTGCAATATGGATAGTATTAAACAAAATCACTTAAGAAGAATAGGTCAGTTTTCGCTGATTGCATGCAGAAGGAAGACATTTGTCGAATATAGCCTGATCTCGGAACAATCACAAAGGAAGAGTTATTTAAGCCGAGTTGAATAATCACCCAAATGCTGCTGCCCTTGCAGAGGATGCACCGCGCAGGAGCCTCAACTAAATCGACACTACGTGGTGCCACAAATAAAGTAGCAAATTCATCACAGACGAAGCCGTAACAACTGTAGCAGGTGTATGACTAATCCGGGTGGTGGGGGAGGGGAATCAGGGAGGCTCAGAACAACCCTTACGAAGGAGTGGTCAAACGTTTAGCGAACACCTGCCTTACTTGTGTATATTTACGTGAACTTTTACCTCCAATATTTTAAGCGAAACACCACGAAAATCGAAAAAATCAGAAGAAATTAATGTAACACTTTGGCTGTTTGCTTAACTCTTCTTCTTGGTTACGCGAAAACCGAAGGGCATGGACATTGCTTTATGCCACATCGGTAGCATCTCAGTCCTTCTATACGTCGTTAATACATTTCTGTCTTATTACCTGACGTCTTTTGTCTTCAGGAATAACTCAGACCGCCATATTATGTAGCCTGAAGCATGTTTTTCCAATTTATACAAATGATTTGAATGAATTCAGAGAAAAAATTTATTAACGAGTAATAAGGGAGTAATGAAACCGTATTTCAGTAGCTTATATATGCCCAGTTACGCACATTGATGTAGATGTTTTATTCTTTTATTTTGCTCATCTGTCGAATTAAGTTCAAGTAAAGCGCATTTTTAAACGAGTTCACCTTCTTGATTAGTAGTTGGTTTCGAATGGATAAAGTAAGGACCACAGAAAGGAGCGAGGAGGTTTTTGGCTCTTTCAATCTAATCGAAACTCTCGAAGGTGTAAGGATTCCCATCAGTCGCTATAATCGAGGCCAGAAAATCGTGGAATGGCTATTTTATGCTAAAAATCGTCTTTTACATCCGGGCGTTAAGAAACCAGTGAAGGAGCTAGTAAATGCCCTCTCTGACGACGCTCGTACTTACGCTATAGCGGCCGGATTAGATGTCAGCGCCAGTTTCGACACCGTCTTTGTCAAGCTAATCGAAATATTTCGATTTGAGGGACGAAATCCTACCGTATGGAATCTTTTCTCTAAACGTCTCGACAACACTGTCTCTGCCAAAGATCTGGCTGCGGAAATTTATAGTATGACAGTGGAGATATTTAATCGAAGTGATAAGGAGACACTCATTCAGGAAACGGCTCTGGAGGCATTTATAAATGCACTAGGACATAATTTAGCCAAAATTATGCTTCGTCAACGTCCTTCCAATATTCATCAAGCCCTAGAGATGTTGCCGAAAGCGAGGGAGATTCTAGCTGCCCAAACAGCATCTCGCGTTCCACATCCACCCAAGCGATTTCTCTCCTCCAAATTGTATGAATATTTGCAGAAGAGGGGAAAACCCCGACACGGTAAGCTCTTCCACCTTCTGTATTTTTACTGCCTAAGTTACTCTGAGAAAGGTCATAGAGTACGGAGTTCTGGAACTAGGCTTACAGTTAGTACATGGAAATGGGAGACTGGAGGCAAAGGTGGCACCATGGGTTATCTCCCTGCCACCGATGGAAAGGCAGAATCTTCACCGTCTAGCTATAGTTTTTAATAAAACAATTGCTCTTCTCAGGTGCCTGTAAGATTACTTAAGTGCTTTATTCGCTCCCAAGCCCTTGGTTAGGCCAGAGTAGCAAGAGGTCAGAGTGGAACTCACTGACGGATAACCACTCCGAGTGAGGTGAG
Organism: Echinococcus granulosus; assembly: GCF_000524195.1. Classification (NCBI taxonomy): domain Eukaryota; kingdom Metazoa; phylum Platyhelminthes; class Cestoda; order Cyclophyllidea; family Taeniidae; genus Echinococcus; species Echinococcus granulosus. Next base: position 81,551 of record NW_020170424.1, on the reverse strand, counting down.
ATGAGGTCAAAGTTCACCGCTCAAATGTAAGCGTACGGGAAAGGTTCTTTTACCACTCAGATTGTGGAAGTTAAATTGTAATTTGTATTCAGCAAAGTTGGCGATGTATTTGTGGTATCGAAGCCTAGATTGACAATTTTATGGCCTTCAGGTATAGTGTCATTCTGATATTTGATAGGTTATCTTTCTTCATCAAAGTAGATTATCAAAGAGCCTATGCCGCGAGGAACTAGTCGTAGGGTCATTCAGTTTGTCTTTTTGTGTGTTGCAGAACCTACTCCGGAGGAGATACTTGAAGAATACATGTACGACTGAGATTTGGGGCCTAGCGGGTGGTTAATTATCTCGAACGCCTTAACAACACTGTCTTTTGAGTAAAAAGTTGTTAATTTACTAATCTTCTCTACTAACAATGAAGGGCCAAAAACCCATTGGCCTCTCGTTGACTAGCTCATTATACCTCCTTTGAGCATTGTCACTATCTTCGCCCCAATTTGTTTATCCTCGAAGTCGCTTTGAGGTGCCCGAGGAGTCACCTCCGGTGTATATGTGGCGTAAACGGGACGTCGCACCACCGGGGTGGGGGCAGGTCAGCGGGAGACAGGAAAGGCAGCCATAATGGCAAAATATGTTTAAGTGGGTAGATTTCTGTTAGTTTGTCTCTTTAATCCTTGAAACCTTTCTAGTCCCATATATTTTCTGTCAGATCATTTAGCTTACTAACTAATCTGACAGCTAACTTGACAAGTGGTTAGGCTGAAGTCATACCCTACTTCTGACTCTGGAAGGTAGGAATAAGCAGAGAAGTCTAAACTTGTATTTTTTGCTACAAGGTAAAGGGATGGGCACTTCTGACCTAGAAACAGCAGTGACCACAATTGCAGCCACAGCAACCGCCACCACAACAACCGTGGTGGCAACTGCCACAGCAGCAACCACCACAACCGCACCAGTTGTGATCGAAGCAGCCACAAGAGGGTCCACAGCAGATACAAGGACAGCTGCAAAAGAGGGGAAAAGGCTGTTAAAATCAACCGTCTTCAGCTTGAGCTCGGGCGTACATTTAATTCACCTCCTTCTAAGTTATGAGAATCAAACGTCTTCCGACTTTTTGAACTCTTTCTTCCCTTGGACTAAAAAACTTACACCTGGCAACGAGACTGTCAGGTGGTCTGTATTGTCGGTCAAGGTGTGAGTGAGACAGGCAAAGCGACAGGGCAAACGTCTAGTCGCCATTTAGAAGGTCATTGAATCAAACGCAAAGGTTTAACTACGGTGGAACATGATGCAGAAAACTATGACCTTAAATCAATCCTCATTTTCTCATTTTCCCACGTATTTAGTTTTTAATCACTTTGTTTGTAAAAACATCAAGCCAATAGATGCGGAACGGGTTAAAGGCAAAGTAAAAATATAGGTGCAATCCATGCGACAAGTACTGCCGACCTACCCGTTCCAGTATCCACCACAGCAGGTCATTGCGTTCGAAGCTGGATTATCCTGTTTTTACCTTCCTGAGTTATTGAAATTGTGAGATGAGTGAGGGCTACTTATACTCTACCGACTTTCCCACCGGAAAAGTCCAAATGCGTAGATTTTACTCAAAAAATGCGCCAATTTGACCTCTGACAGTCCAGCATCGGCGCATCCGTAAAAGTCTAACGGCTATTAATTGCATAAAATGGATAGAAGAACCTTCAGTTTCACTGTTTCGACATTTTTCGTGGGAAGAAGTTTCTAATCATCCAATGTCTTGTAGAAACGCTAACGACCTGAGAAAGCCTTCTAAGAATTAATTTCCATACAGGCTTGAAGCTATTAGAAGACGGAAGAGTGGGTGGTTTGAAGGTTTCTGGTGCGAAAGCTATACGTTAGTTATTGTAAATACATCAGATATTATTTCTGAAAATAACATCTTCGTGTGTAATATGAAGGAGGGTGGTGTTTGCTTTAATAATCTCTCTGACTGCGTGGAGCCTTCGGATTGGGCCATTAATAGGGGATAGGGTCACCTATCCAGGCCTACAGCCTCTCGCTTCTTCTTTAAGCAAATAACTAATAATTTCGCCCCATAAGTAGGTTCTGTCACATCTTTGGAGATGGGTGGGGGTGTTTACTGAAGGTAACGGTATGCGCACCCAATCCCAATCAAATATAGTTCAGCCCTTGCTGGTCGGCGACCAAACCTTACCTCTGGAATGGTTAAATACGCTATGGCTTGCACAAAGGGATTAAGACGGCACACCTTTGTGGCAATCTCTTGAGTCCAAACTCCACAGAATGCCCGAGAGACGTGCAAGACCAAGAACCAACAAAACCTACATAGACCTCAAATCAGGGCCTATCGTATTCGCCTCCAAGGCAGCGGTCTAAGTTATTGTCTATCCTCCAACACCAACCTTGCAGAGGACCCGATTTTCAAGTGTTCGGACCAAAGCCATGGTCTCTCCAGCCACAAATAGGGGACATACTTTCTCCAATGAGCAAACATCATATCATTAATTCTACCTCACGGTTTGATTCCCAGCTAGAATCAGACTTGTTATGGCCAAGGCTTAAGGCCAATTACTTATAAATTAATACTCACACATTAGGTGACAAAAATATTCGCGTATTTCATTGTGAAAAAACGGAAAACTGAAAGAGACCTCTGAGACTACCGCATGTGTATGCCTCTACCGCCGTAAAAGAAAACGTAGTATGACACTCAATTTCAAATAACCCTTTGCCCTTAAAAGCAAAAATCATAGATTTAAAAACACTATCAATTTCGTACCGAATTTACCTTTTAACGGTCTTCTCTACATTGCACGTGACCATTTAATTTTCTAACGTATGGGGTCTATAGATTTCTAGGCCTCGGAGAAGGGAGTTGGGAGATGCAGAAAACGAGAACGGGGGCGGGATGAGATACTGTCCATCCCTTTCCTTTTCCCTGTCCTCCTCCGCATATCAAATAGAGGTGTTGGGGGGTGTTCACTTGGGTTTGATTTGCCGTTAGAGTAGTGAGAAGTGGAGTCTGGAGTTGCCTAGAAAGCATCTTATTTTCTCTTAACTCATTCATTAATGCTACATGGTTCTCAAGTAGCAATTGCGCCAAATTCTAACTGGTGAAGAGATATCCACCCTAATTGTTTGGACTTCAGCATCCAGGCGATTGCTTCTGTAGCCCACCGAACAGACACAGAAGGTAGTGACGACCGCAAGGTAATTAAGTATGTTGGATGAACGAAATAAAATGTAAAGGCCACTTCCATTACAAGTGTGGTGCTTTTTAGAAAGAGGTAAAAATTTGATTAAATAACCTTTCTTAACTTGATGCCCCATTTCTCTGTTGCTACATGTTACATGTTCTCCAAGCTCTACACAATAGAATTGTACATAAACCTTATGCTAAATGAGGAATGGGTAGCACTTATTTCGTAAGGGGGACAAGTCCAAAAACTTCCTTAAGTACCCACTAAAACTTCTCATGTTTCAACTTGTCAATCCGATGAGCCATGCCCAAAATGCCACAAATCTGTTAAATCACTTGCTTCTCAATGCAATTTTATTATTTGGACTAGGTAGTCGTGTGAAAAACCCATTTTTGTTCCGAAAAATACTCAATACGTTTAATTCATTTAGAATATGATTATGATATTTAGCTAGACAACAAAATAGTTTTACGGCTTTACCTCTGTTAGTTGAAAAATGTGATAATTCAGAGAAAAGGCACAACGACTTTAATGCTTGACTGCTCGGATTGTGGTAAGAGTGAATGCAAGCCTTCTTTACAGGTACTTTTACGCATTATTTTGAACAAGAGCACAAACAATAGTTTACATCGCAATACATTCACGGATGATTATTCGAAGTTCATGCAGAGAAGCGAAATTTTTGCCCAACGGTTCTTTAACTCACAGTTCAATTTTTGCTTGCAAACTTCCGCTTAAATTGGTTTTCTATGTAACTTTACTAATTTTTGCCGCATATTTAAATATTTCGAAAAAGCTTAAGTATATACGAAAAACATTGCGTAACTAGACAGCTGTTCAAAACAAATCAAAAAATTTATGATTTTTTGCTTATTTTCGACTTTGTTTTGTGCTGCTAAAAGAGATATCATAAATATCCCCTGTTTTAATTGGCGCCAGATCCTAGGCACAATTGTGCCCGTCTTATTAAATTGTCAGTCCACATGACTTTAGTTCGGAACAAAATAACCCACAAAAACCTATGACCAGATATGATTCATGCCATTTTTAACATTTGCTCGTCATTCTGAAAATCCACAGAAGGGGGGAAAGTATCGTAACAAGTAACTTTAGGAGAAGAAATACACAAACAAATCCTCCTACATAGGACGTCGCCTCTTTGGTTTTGGCTTCACTGTGTGCTCCATAATGGCAGCCTTTAGCCTCGCAATCGAAGATGCCTTATGACTTATTTTCCTATCCGATTCATCCTCTGCAACAGCAATGAGGATGTCTACCACTTCATTCTGCTCTGTTCCGTCGGTCCCCTTTTCGTTCCCTTTTTCCTCCTGTTCTGTCAGTCTCTTTATCCCTTCAGGTACCGGTCCGGCTTCCGGTATACACCCCAAGGATATTTTTTCGACAACCTCAACTTCAAAATCTCCCTCCTTGTCGGCACTTAGACTACTTATTTCCGGCGTAGAGCCCCCTAAACTGGCCTCCTTTACCTCGTCCGATTGATCCAAAGCAGGTGGAGGCTTCGGTTCGGGCTGCTGCAGACCGATTCGGTGCAGCCAGTCACAACAGCTTAGGTCAACTTTGCCTGCTAGAGCCTCAAGGGATTGATTGAATTGGCGCATGCAAATCTCTGATTGTGGCCGTTTCGAAGGTCTATCATCCAGGGTTGTGCGTTCTTCTAGGAGCAAAACAATGTTTTTACCTATACTTTATTAAGTAGAAATCAGCGGTTGAATAAAATCTGGACACTACCACCAATAGTGGATAATACGGTCAGTAAATAACCCCTATTTATAAAAAAAGTCGGTGCATGGTGGCTTCCATGTGGGTCGCATGTAAGGAGACATTCCCATTCATGGCCAAAGAAAAAAAAATTACCACTCTGATCCAATTTTAGAAGAGAGGAAAGAGAGGTTATTAGAATAAGCCTATGATTATCTAAAAACTTCACGATTACTGAGGCGCCTTATATTCTCAAATAAACCCAGCAATTAATAGAGCCATGAAAAAAGGAACAAGCCACAGTAAAGAAAATGTAGTGAGTGCACTGACGGAATATACTTCCCCGTAATTAAATTTATGCTTGTCATAGGCGGTTATTTAGAAGTACTTCATTATTTCGAGGAGAGCAGTTATTTTGACATGAAATATGCGAACGTTTGGCTTCCAGGTAGCTTAAACATCCACTGCATTTAAAACCAAGTTAATTAAAAAAGGACATTTTTATTTAGGTAAATGATTGATGGGGGCTATTTTTCCTCAAAGTTTCAAATGCAAGAATCTTGAATCTTAAATGATTAGGAGGGCAGTGTTATAAAAAAAACTGCTTAGAGGTCTTAGTTGAAGGTAAATAAATTTTTCGCCCGATCTTAATTTCTTAATGTTAATTATGGGGGAAGTGACGCAGATTTTAATTTTGTCTCTAATCTGCGTTGGCAATTCCAACTTATTCCAGTTTGTGGATTCGCAGTTTATCAATCTTCACATTGCTTTGGCATAAGTCATGTAATACCATAGACGGTTTTCAAACTCGCGGTTTTTATGGAGGAGGGCCACTCAGGTGCCCTCCCATCTTACCTTTTTCGGGTGAGCTGGCATCCTGGTCATGCCAGTGGCCCCAAGCCCTATTGCGCGTCTACTTCCAACTTTAGAAAAGTCTCAGACTCTACCACAAGGCGAGTACTTACCCACTACAGGATAAGAATATTGGGGGAAGAGGGAGTTCAAGGGGAAATCGCTACGGCAATCCGTTACTTTTCGCGGCCTCAAGACGAATTGGATTGAATGGCATCGCTTAAAGTATTTAACATCTACATTTTTAATTTACGGTCAATATATTGACCCGGTCTGACAAAAACAAAAGAAACTTTACCGCAAGAAGTAAACTCCCAAGCATAGAATTTCACCATCTGAGTTATCTGAAGATAGATGAGGTAAAAGCTCAAAGCATCAAATGGCGTGCAAATCACCCTTCTTGTCTGGTAAAGTAGAAGGTTGCAGACCCCTCCTTCCTAACTTACTTTAAAGGTGTGAGTTGGCTTTCTTGGCTATTTGAATTTGTCCTTGGCGGAACCCACTAGTTTGGAGTACCAAAGTTTTCTTTCACTGAATAGGATTAAATGCCCATATATAGTCTTTTGTTTCTAGCTACCAAGGTGATACTTATACTTATGCTGAACAATATATTTGACGTTCGGTCAAGCTATATTTTTGCTTTTCCTTCTTAAAAACATTAGGCTTCCACTATCAATCGTGTTTTAATCCAGGAAGTCGTAAATAGAAGGAGAAAGGAAGACAATGATATGTAACAGAAGTAGGGACTTCTGGAAAGTAAAAATGCATAAACTGTAAGCAAAGTAGAGACTGAACGGATAATTACTTAGAGATGATAGATTAATCCCTTTTCTTTCTAACCAGAAGACAATGAAGAAAGGCAGATACCTAGACAAAACAGTAAAAAAGGTCGTTTACACTGTTCCCACTCTTGACTGGTTATAACTATCTGTTTGAAGGGACAGCCACTCCTTCTCCTCGAACTCGAAGTTAGACCAGATGGCGGAGTATTCTTAATGCCAAGAATTAGCATTATTTTCACTTTTGTATTCTTAGCATAGTGGAAGCTCCAATCAGCATGCGGATCTCGGATCCCCTCACATCTCACTAGCCATTCCGTAATTCTACATTTAAGCTTCCTCCACACTGACAAATTGTAATAAAGTTCTCCGCTGGAGCACGGAAGTACATCAAATGGAGCGCCGATCGGGCGAATTTCGGTCTCTCCGCTAATTTTCGATCCGTCCTCAAATTCGAATGGCATAAACGAAAATCATTGGCTATCACGCGATCATCGACCAACATCGATTTTTTGCCATGGGATACCATATGTCACTGGCACTTGGAGCTTGGCACAGGTCCAACATGATCGCCCTTGATGTCGTGGCTAATTTCCAGGTTATTAATGTCTGAATACAATCGAGGGGAAGGGTTGGGAATAAAAGGGTCTGACAGGGAAAGGCGCAATAAAAGATGCGCCCCTTCCATATTGTGTACCCTCAGGTTGGGGAGTGAGGTGGACTAATGAAAGTGTTTAAAATAATTTTTTTTGTAACAATCAAATACGTCACTGAACTGCGAAGTAACTAGCAGATCAACTGATTACTCGATCCCTATCGGAGACCTCTCATGATGTAAATATCCCTGCAATATTTTCGCTTAATTTACAGATTCATTACATTAATTCTATAATAAGTTTTCAGATTTAAGAAGACCGCTTATAGCTTCGCATGGTAGTTTTAGACGAATCAGTGGCACTTGCGAACTTTTCAATATGCCTTCTCTAAGGAATATACCGAACTCAAGCAGTAGGACATAAAAACACCTCTTCCAGACGAGGCTCCAAGAGCCGCATCCAAGAAGTACTTTAAAATTCAGTTTGTCATTTTTGATAGCCTCCTGTGGAGTCTTGCTTAAATGCACAGACTCTTTAGTCCCAGCCACTATCGTGGGACTTAGGGGGCTACATGGTATGTTCCCCCTAGTCTGCGTACTTGTTTATAAAATACTCTTTTTTTGGAACATTTCCGAATAAGGAAAGGTAAATGTATGGAAGTTAGTCTTTGTTTCCAGTAAGAAATAAGCAAACCCTGGAGCGAACAGGCAAGGAAGCTAACTACGTACTTAAATGGTAACTCTAGACCTAAAACTTTATTTAAAAGGTAAAAAATACTTAAATGTCTTGCTTTATGTTCAAAATTCTAGGGAAAAAAGTACACTAATAATTTTAATGAAAGTAGTACAATGTAATTACTACTTAACTACTCCTTGATAGCCAATCAAATGACAAATGGCAAGGAACGTCGAAAAGAACTAGCTAGATGGAGAAATATTGCAAAAGGAGACCATTTGTTTGCTTTTTAGATTCCAAAGGAGTCTCAAAACGATGACAGTTGCCAGTACTCTGAGGAACCACTGATTGCCTATTTAGGGTGACATATTTTAGAGTTTGCAATCAAGCAAACAGTCCCAGTACTTGATGGAAGGCTCTAGCAGCGCAGATAGGGGTGGTGATTTCCCTAGAGGCGGAATAAGGTGCCTTTCCAACTTGTTCTAATCTGACTGCGCCTTTGTCCTGGGGTAAAACATCACTATTCTACCACAAGGCTACTCCTGTCAGAGGAATTGATACTTCGGCAATCGGAAAAACTGAGTTTAGGAACAGAAATTCCTCAATTTGCCTGAGTCAAGGTGAGAATGGTACGCCGATGCCTGTCAAGTACTAGTAGAGTCAATGGAAGCATAGATTGTGCTTCTGAAAAAAGAACCTGCCTTTGACAGTTAGCACGAATGACATTTGACAACGGAGTGAACTAAATCTACAGCACAGATTAATTAACTGACATGGGGTGTACCTTTCGGTCCTAAAGAAATTTAAGAAAGCCGCGGACTGTGAGAGATGTGTCTCCTCGCTTTTTTGTCAGGGGGAAAATGGGAGTACTAATGCAACTAACCCTGAGATGTGATGCTTTGAATCCACTGAAGCACGCATTGATTCTCCTTGTCGACCATCTTCAAACCTGCCTCTGGCTCCAGCCCCTCGCCATTTTGTCCCGTCCACGTCTCCTTGTCCACCCACTTACCCTTGCGATACTTGTGCTTACGCTTCGAGAGTTCGGCTCCCATGTCTTAGCGCTCCTAGCCCTCTTTGTTACGGTGTCTGGCAAAACTGTGATTGCACCGACCCACTGTTATCTACCGCATATGCTAATGCAATTCGACAATTGCTCTGTTGTTATGTGGTTGTTGCTAGCGGCAACATAAACTGTGAACATACGCGTGCTGGGGCCAGAACTGGAAATCGGGTGATATGAGATGGTTTTTGATTCAAAAAAAAGAAATTGTAGCCTTTTATTTAGATTTTGATTCCCCGTTTCATCGAAGTAGAAAAGAGCCTAGCTTTTAAAAGTTTTTGGTGGTGTTTGAATTTTAACGTGCCTGCGGAATCGGTTACGAGATTTACAAAACCGGTGGAAATAACGATTGAATCCTTAATCAAAGAGTGATTAAATAACGATTGGAATACACGTGTTCTATAGGCAGTGCGTTGAAAGGAAGTACAATAATGAAGCCTTAAGCGCCCCCGCCACCAAAACACAATGCAAACCAAAATATCCAAGTATTACAAGGTGTAGTATGTTGGTTTTACTACTGCTTTTAGGAGGCAACCAAAGAGACGCAATTCAATTTTTGTGGAGGTAATAAATTCCGAGTCTCCAAGACACTGGTTGTTTATAAATCCTCAAATTACCACGATATACGATGACCTCCTCTAACAGATCCCCTCAAGGCAAGGGCCATAATCTGGACGTAAGAGGGTGATACAACAAAAATAAAACAAGTCATTTATATTACCAAGGATAAACTAATCATTAGGTGAGCTGTCACTGTATCAACATGACACCTTAGTATTTTGATGCTCGGTTAACTCGTGTTTTTAGCTACTCGAATAGTTGCGGATACTCATGATGCATATCTCTGTCACTGCATAAATTTCAAACCATGTTTTTATCCTCCCAACCCTTATGTGGTTTAGTGACAGCTTTTCTCTTCTTCTTTGCTTTTGACTACCACAGCGAAGACATGTGACGCTACAAAATAGTGCACACAGGGAAAACATCAATCACATTGGATGTAGTAATTTTGTACTAAGTATAAAACTGTGATTGCAACATTATAAAGTTTTACATTTTGAGAATCAAGTTGCGGCAAGTAAGTATTAGGAGATGAAAAATACTACGAGTTACACAAGTAATGAAAATACACCTTATTTTATTAAAAATATTCGGGATTATTTCACCGTTCAATTAGACATGCAATGCACTCAAAAATTACACTCTGTAATTTTATTATGTAGTTAATTGTAGCGTCCCAAGACTCCCTGAAAATGAAAGAAGACACAATACTCGTGCAGAATACATATATTTAGCACGGAGAAGGTGCCTGGGCTACTGGCATGGCCCAAAACACCAGCCCACCCAGCGAGGTACAAGGGGGCTAATTCCAAGTACAAAAGTGGCGCCTCGCCAAAACCGAGGGATAAACCACTATCGCATTACATAATAGGCTACAACAAGGCAGCTTATTGATGTTGCAAACATCGCTAAGCATCCAACAGATTATATTTCACTCAGAATAAATTTCGTCTTATACCGTCTTATTTTTAGCAGCTGACAAAGTCACACAGCAGAACAAATTTGCAGAGCTAAGGACTTACAAGTTGACTTGTCTGAAGAATTTTAACGAAAATAATCCCCCGCAGCAATATGTTGTTTAAGTGGCCAAAAACGCCCGGTTTTTTTGAATTTGGTGGGCTGGCGATATATTTGCAAACAAGATAAACTAGGGCACCTTTATCCGCACATATGGGGTAAATAATGCCAGGATCCTTGAAATCATCTACTCCTACCAAGAGGATTATTGACAAATACAACCTCAGCAAGAGTCACTGCGATCTAACAACGCATTTTGATGTTCAAGAGGCCCAGGCCAACTATTCCATCTTGGATTATTTTGGATTTTATCAGTAATTTACTGAGATTATGCATTTGATTTGCTTTGTTGGTTCATTGTGTTGAAAATTTAACTTTTTGGCTGGACAATATTTTTGTATTGTTTCTTAAACATTCTGTATTCGTATGTTGCCTGTTTTAATTTTAGAATGTTTGGTCTTTTTTCCTAATTCGATGGACATTAAGCACCATGTCTTTTGCATTTTTTTTGCTGTATCTGCTGTAGAGTAACTAATACACTAAACTCCTTTCTTATTTTCAAGTTTAATGAGGATGTGTACAGCGTATTTAATCTCTTTTAACGAGATTTATTCCCGATGCAAACTTGTTTTCACTTTGCAGCCCTGAAGGCCTTACACATAGAGAGAAGGAGGTGGAACACAAGGTTTGTTGTACATGTGTTCTACCCTATTTTTCCATCAGTTTATGCACCTTGTGTACAAAAAAATATATCAAAGACATGACCAGAAGTATAGCATATTTTGTAGATGAAAGTAGAGGAGTAATACCATTGTGTTACTTTGTTTATGAGATCTTCACCCTCGCACATGACCATATCCTCACTTTAGGAGGTATATTAGGCACACGTGATCGTGTTTGCGAACACTATAGTTTCATCAAGTTGACTTTTCGATCTTAACTGGTAAAAGGTCTAAGTTTTTTTTCTCGACATCCTCGATTTTACCACTGTCGCAATTCCTCTCCTCATGGGGGTAATTTAATCACGCCACCAAACCAAAATGTGCGCGCCTGACTGAGACGCATCCAGGTTCTCTCTGTGATTGGTCGCGTAGCCTCCTCTGAGCATTTTTGCCCTGTGCGCAGTTGCTCGCTGGTTAGTCTGTTCACTCACTTTTTTGTCTCCAAGGTTTGAGAAATGGTAAGACCCGTCGACGAACATGAAATTTTTGTTTTATCTATAGATGAGTAGATATTTTTTCCCCTTTTTTCCCTCTCTTCTTCCCATCTTTCAGTACCGGAAAAAAGATGTCAGACGGGTGGACAAGTGGATGAAATTCATCCAATCAAATGGATTTGCCTCCTTCTATAAGGGACGCCCCAATGAAGAAGTGAGTTGGATCTGTCTCTTCTTTTTGCCTGTTTTATCTCCTTGTCATCTATGTTGGCCATCCTCTAGTTTTTTAAGATTTGTTATAACTCTTCCGATTTTAAAGTTTATTCACTAAGACCCAAGGAGCCTCTTTTAAGACAAATCTTTTTCGTTTAGTTTCATTTGATACAAATGAATTCAACCTCACTAATATCAGACTTTTACTATGAAAATGTTTTGAGAGAGTTTAGACAGCATACACTATTTCTCACTGAAACTCATCCATATTCTCATTGGGGCTGTGCTAGAGGTCACACTATGCCTATTCTCAGTACTAACACATCATAAAGGTCACTAAACTTCCATAACTTTATCAGGTGTGCCGGTAGAACAACTACGTCGGGATCTTGGGTTAAGTTGAGACAGAAGTAGATAATTTTTTACATATGAGGCCTTATATCTTTCAATAGCTGATTTTAGGATTGGCTGGATTTTTTCGCAAGCTCTGCCATTTTTTTTCCGAAAAGCTATTTTTTCTCATAAATGATTTCAACAAGTCGGCTTGTGATCGCTCATCATAGGGATTGATTGTGCACAGATTAGTCACCATTGAGTAACTTATTCCCAGAAAGTGTTACAAAAGTCCTCTGCTTGTACTTTGCTAACACTTAATACTCCATGTAATACTTCCTTTCTCACCTTTCATCTTGTTAACAAAAAACAGCAGTGCAAAAATTTTCCACTTTTCGCCTTTTGATGTTTTTTTATCCAATAAAAAGCGTGGATTTGGTGACGTTAGTGAATCATGAAGGTTCTCTAAACCAAACTTCCCCCATTCTGAATAGCCGTTCACTTGTATGGTCAATCGGTGTCCACTTTCATACTGCTTCAGCTTTTGTGGTTCATTCATTTTGTTCACTTTTTAAATATCAAGAGTGACTCCCGAATCTTTGCTCTTCTGCACTCGTTTTTAAGAGATTTCTGATTTCGCAGTCTGCTTGAAGTGCGTTTATCTGGTTTCATCGGATCCATCGCTGCCACGTAATGGTTTGGAGTTAAAAATCGGACCTTCAAGGTTTAATTTCCTAGCGGACATGAGAGACCTTCATAGCCGGTATTTAAACGTATTTATGCTCTAATTGGTATATACTTGTTTTTAAGTAAATAATTACCATGTTTGTCTTCACTTAGGTACTGAAAACCGGAGGCTCAAATGGTATCCGTCCAAGACATTCTTTACTAAAAAAGGGAACCCTTTTAGAGCCGACAAAAGCGAAATTACAGTGTCTACAGTTATATTAGCTAGCTGAAAGGGACAAAATACTTTAATAAGCAAAAGTTCTTTCAAGACATCATTGGCTTCGCTGTTTCTGCATTTCTGATTATTAAAATTACCGCTTTTTGTTGTGTCACGATAAAAACAGTCAACTTCGTGGATGTAGGGAGTATTTAAGCGGTTGTGTTCCTTTTCCTCATTTGAATGACCCATTTCAAATCGCTGGACAAGCACTTCGATGTAATCCAACATACGCTGAGATGGGGGAACAAATTTGAGCCTCCCAGATATGCGATGCTGGTGGAGAACATCGTTGACTACAATGTAATGTATGGCTGCTTTGTTATCCACTTTACCGGATTTACCTATTCCAGTGGTATTACCCAGCCCCCTTTTCTACTGATAGTTGAGCACAACTGGCTTATTTATGCATAAACCAGACGCGAAATCTTAATTTCCTCTCGGAAAAGATTGCGTTGCAGATACTGACTAAAAAGTACACCACTGATGTAGTGTAAGCAACAGGTTTTGTGTGGTTTTTCACTAGCAAAAAGGAAGTATCAACAGGTCTAATAAAACTATTATCTCCCGCCTCAATCTGTCGCCCATTGTCCTTTTTTAATGTTTTGTGAATTCCACTCCTATCTGACATTTCGTTCCCCGTTCTATCAGAGCCATAGGAAGAATGAGACAAGGTAGTATCACTCTTCACCCTCCTCCCTTTCTCCCTCCCTCCTTCTCTCGCACCCTGCAGTAGTGTAGGAGGTGTTCTCGCGGATTTCTTTTCCAGTATGAGCTGAGGTCTTGTGTTGTAAGGGTAGAACCCTCATTCTACTCATTAACCAGTTCTACTTACTTCTCAAGGTGAATAGGCTTTTCTTGCACACTTTTAGCTGCATCGAGTAGCTATATCTCAACTGTGGTTGTTTGGTCTTCACTGAGTGTACAATTGTGCCTGTAGTGCATCACACGCTACATTGAACAAGCACAGTCTTGCAAAGATGAAGCTTTGTGTGCCTTCGAGATGTGAGGTGGGTAGTAAGTGGAGGCGCGTTTGCTTAGTGGTAGTCGAAGTTGGACACAAAAGCCAAAGTACATAAAATAAATAAAATACAACCAGTCGATGACCTTCGAACCTTCTCCCCTGATGGGCGGGATACTGTTGTTTTCTGGCTTCCCTAACAGTCTCACTCACAGCAAGCATAACCGGAGTTCCTGATCACGTTAATCTTGGATTTAAATACTGGTGCATTAAAGAAATTTCTGTCCTGAAGGAGATGCATCTATCTTGAAGTGAATCATCATCAGAGTCCACTTTTTTTCAATCATTTTCGCTGCTGCACATTCCCAAAATCCTACACAATAGGCTTCGGCTAATGTGGGACCGAGTTACACTTAATTCAGGGATTTATTTTAGTCGATGTCTTATGGCATGGGGGGTTCGGGGTAAGCTGAGACTGTTGTAAAGCATAAAAACGGGTGCTGTACCGGTAAATTGACAGGTACATGCTCTTCACAATGTATGCCCACAAACAGGCGATGATAGTGAGCTACACCGAAAATCGGAGGAGATTTTTTCATTACCTAGAATCGATGTAGTTTAATTGACCTTTGCCCCCATTTTACTCTGTGTTAGCCAAATCCACTTCTTTCCGCTTTTATGCATCCGTAATTGATGTTGATGGGTAATTTGTTCAAGCTTTATTTCTTAATCAACCTAACTCCTTACGTCCGGGTAGAAAGATCCTTTCTCCTTCCCCCGCCCTGTTTGGCAAAGCTCTCAACATGTTTGTTATGAGGACGAAGAGCTCTAGAGCATTCTCCTTGCCCGGAAGAGGTGTCTTTGCCTTATCGTTTACCGCTCAACTAGGCGATTCTGCCATTTCTTTTTGATTCACTCTATTCAGATAAACAGGATGGCTAACCATCTTAGGTCTTTTTTCTGCCTACATTTACACATTTTATTTTCGCGGTGTAAGAGACTTAGCCATCAATAGCGTTTTCCTCTGCAGGGCTGATAGCTTGTTGTTTCTGGAATGCGGAGATGTTTGCATTATGGGTCTTGACGTCGTTCGAGGGCTCTCAACACATCTCATACAAAGTTGCCGATCTATTTGCCCCCTTCCCCTCGTCCTCCATTCCCATCCATGACTTTTCTTGTACCCTCGTAAGAGGAGGCTTTGTGGACCCTTTTAAATGTGTGTTCGTGTTTCTACGCTTGGGGATTTAAGCAGAGCTAGCATTTTTATGAAAAATGCTTCCAACGACGCAGTTAAGTATTTTAACTTTTTTGGGGGGAATTCTCACCTTTACCCTCTGAATTTGAGGTATTTTACTTAACAAAAAAATTTCAAAGTACGTCACTGAGCTCGGCCGATTTGACAAGGCGTTTCGAAAGTCCTAGCAGAAGCACCGAAAGTTCATTTACCTAAACGCTTCGTAGTTTCTGCTGCATTTGTCAAACCAGGCAGGACTCTACCAGCACCTTTAAAAGCATCCTAGTGGCACGAATTTTGGTCTAGACCAACTTCTTCTGCACTCCTCATTTCCTGGTCAGTAGGAATCCTATTTGGAGTCTCCATACTTTCTTCTCAAGAACCACCAGCGTTTTGTTTTCATTCCTGTGTTCCGTACGCTATTTCCTCGTTGACCTAACTTTGCCTATTTACTTAAATCCACTTTAAGTAGCACATTGGCACTGTTGTCTTTTTTCCTTACTAATCACAGCTAATCCGACGCGTCTTCAAGGGCATTCCGCCGCGTATTCGACCCCGGGTTTGGCCCATCCTCCTCAACGTGGCCTCAGCTAAACGTGATCGGGTGTATGAGGTGAGTCGATTGGCCATCGCTACCGCCACTTTGATGACACCCTGCCTCTTGTGGCGGTAATTAGATGCACAGGGTAGGGAAGGTCGCTTGAGAAGGAAGGTATGCTAATGTTTGTGCACATAGCGGTTTGAGACATTGTGACTCACTTGTGTGTGTGTGTACACGTGCTGGCTGGCTAGCAACCAGTTAAAAGAAGCTGGTGCCGTTTGGTGCAAGAGGTTGGAGTTCGCATGGGTGTGGTTTACGTAGAAGCAGTAGCAGCAGCAAGAGCCCCTGTAAACTGTCTGGAGGTACGCGTTTCAAGGTTGGTCGACAGGTGATGACTAATTGCACCAAGTTGTGTCACATCATGTGTGTTTACAAGTCGTTGTTTATATCAATTACATAAACAGCTATCAACACATCTCCCGAGACTCTGACAACGAAAATACCAACGTTAACTACCCATTCCACCCTCTGTGATAATCAGACACGACAGAGTGACAATGGTGATGTGCATTTAGCCATATGAAAAGCAAATACCAAAACCTGTCAAACGGCACTGTCGGGCCGGTGGGTTGTCAAGTCCTATTACCTTGGCTGGGGCGAAGTTTTAGCTGCCACAAAGAAGGAACGGATGTCATTGTACGCCTAAAGCCTCATCGTATGGAGTTGTTTGCTTCTAACTCTTGTGTAGGGGGGAGGACGTCTGGGTTAAGCTGGGAAATGTGAATGAATGAATGAATCTTGAGGAGTGGGAAGCGCCTTTTGTAGACATTAATTTCCAACTGAATTTGCACACTTCTTCCTACATATAATTAATATTGCAAATCCCCGGTGTAAAATGATTTATCAGTTATGGCTATGAATCATCTGGGAAAGATCGCGTCGCTTCTTCATTACTGCGCAAAGCCGTCTTAGTACCCATCGGGTGCGCGTGGGTGTGAGTTTGTTAACTTTTCGTAATGGTAAATGTTTGCAAATGATTATGTTCTGTGCTCCCACGACGGATTATGCGTCCACGATCGGGCGCTCCACACGTTAAATGAGTGGCTAAGTGGGTTGCCTCACGACCTGCCGCCTTTGGAGTGTTTAAATCATTCAGGCGTCGGACTGCAATCGAGCCTTCCGTCTTCGCGTTCCTCTTGAAGGCTTCTGGCGATACCTACAAGTTCGAGTTTGATGTTGCCAAGATCCTTTATTCATCACCATGATCTATTGCATGGATGTCCCAACTACCACTAGCGCCTGCTGTCCTCGTTACCGATGTTGGGAGGCGACATATGCGTCTGCCACAGTCCCGATTTGGCTTGAACGTCATTCGCAAGTCACTTTGGGTGGTTCCATCCTACTATATTACAAAAATTCACACACAAACAACTCGATCACAAGCGCTTATAAGTTTTTTTTTGTTGTCAGATGATGGTCCTGTCTTCACAGTCATTTAACACCCCCTCCTTTTTTAGAGGTCACTTGAATGCAATATGGTGAAACCGTAGCCACCAAGTTTATCACCTCAATTTCCAAGCCTTACTCACAGAGGTCGAGCAGATAACTTTTCTTCAAACTAGCCAATCAAATTTAGCGATACCTTGGAGTGTTGTCAAATGGGCAAAAACAGAGGTATCCAATAGTTCAACCAAATTTTGGTTGAAAATAAAGATGGATTGCCTTTTCAAGACTTCCAAAAGTCTGTATAAGTTAAGCTTTGGGCAAGAGATATTGTGAACCCCATTTAATCCTCTTTTTTTGTGATTACCCCAAAGTGTGCTCGTCATTTTGGAGGGGAAAAACTGCTTCAAAATTGATAATCCTGTCCCCCTCCATCCCACTAGGGTAGGGGACTGGGCTTCTGCCGGCAGATGCGATCTGACCTTCATCGTCCTCCTCCTCCCTCCCTCTCCAACTGAGTCCCAACTTGACTTTCATCTAAAGTGTTGGAAATTTAATTCCTTTGTCAAGTGTCGCAATTCCGACAGGGCAGTAATTCTTACCCCTGCTTCTCCCTCCTTTTTTGCAAACTCAAAAAAATCTTTTTTGCTTTTTCTGCTACACGGTGTTAGTTCGCCTCCACTTTGATCAGAGGTAAATTGCAAGGGTGGAGCGGGGGTGGGGAGAGGGGTGGCAAACACGCACGAAACCCGACATCAGTTGATTTTTCTTATCGGATGAGGGTCATCTATTTTTTTTTCTCCAAAATCGATGAAATTCGCAAATGAATTACAATAAATGAAGAAAAAGTGAAAAAAATAAAGTTGCAATGTTTTCAGTTGGTTGAAATCTTGTGGTGAGTCAACGCATCCCTTTGGGTTAAAGTTCGCTTGTACTTCTTTTCTCTATTCAAATACAGTTGTGCCAGTAAGTAAACCCTCTTTTGTAACGAGCTCTCCAAGACAAGCCGGGAGTTTTGTCTATTTATTTATTTGCCAAACTTTTTAAGGGCCAGAAGTTACTTTTCGTTGTCACCGATATTCCTCCCCCCGTAGTCATGGCAGTGCAGACTCCTTTGTTTACGTTACCTCGTGGCATTTTTAGCACGGTGCTCACATGACCAATTGATTTGCGTAAAAGGCTGCATGAATGTGAAAAAAATGTAATTTGCTCTTATTTTTCACTGCAAGTGACATTATTAGCATAAGAGGGCCACACGGATTTCCGTATTGCGTCGAACCGATTGGCCCATTTCTGGTGTCTGCAGGTCGAGGGCAAAGTAGTCATGTTATTTTTTGCCCATCCTCCGTCCCTTTTTCCACTTTCTCCTGCAGTGAATCATCTCTTCGCTGTCAGATATGGAAATCTGGTACTTTGGAGTGAATTTCCAGTCCTTTAACAATGATAACTACTGGCGTCACATATATGTGACACCTCAATTTTTTGCCCATCTTTACCTAATGTCGTTGGGACAGAGTCGTGAAGCACTGCCAAGTTCCGTGGACTTAAATAGTCATTTAAAGCAAACACTTTCTAGTGCTAAAATATTCCATAAACCAGCATATTATGGTACGTAAAAGAAAATCTCGAAAGAAAAAGTGCTTTTGTGTTGGCATTGTAATAGGTCGATTCGTTTCATTTTAGTGCCAATTTATAAAGTCTCAAGATATTGTCACCCGGTTTTTGTGTATGGGATTCGGAGGCGGGGCGCAGTTTAAGCAGGCCAAAAAGTCGTCTTTAATTCATCAGGTCTAACTTATGTAAAGCCTTCAAAATTGGGATCCTGATCAAGTAGCGAAATTTGCTTCCATACTCGGGCTATAATCTCATCAATTGGCCCAACTGGCGCACTAAAACCCTCTTCAGTACGTGTGTCACGAATCGTGTGCGTCGCAAAGTTGGGCCTGTGTCTCGTACCATGTGGAGTTGCGGTTTCCTCCCTTCACAACTTCGCGTGACTCGTGGGGAGATGTGGCGTGCAGTCTCTCCCTCTCCTAGTTTATGCCACTTGAAGTTGGGCGCCGAAAGTTTTTGTGCTGCTGGCCAAAGTACTTCATTAATGAGGTAGTAGAAAGGGAGAAATCGAATTGTGACGGTAGTCGTGTGCGTCACAGTTGACCTTTAGGGTTGTGCTAGTACTTTAGGGTGGTGGATGAAAGAATTATAAGACTAGAAGCCCATTCGTTGAAAAATCTGTTCCTTTTTTACTGATTTTGTTGAGTAATGTGGTGGTACTGAATCGGATCGGAGCAGCATCGAGAAGGATGCAGTACCGATCAACAAGGTGAGGCATGCCATTTCCAAGGTGAACAGATTTCCTCTTATCCATGAGAGTGGGAACTTCTCCATCCCACCACAAAATGCTCTACCACTTCCAAGAAGAGGCCGCAACGCACTACTCCTCACCGCCTAGGCACCTCAGTTAAACCGGTAATGTGGGTAGGCGTTCGAATAGGTTTTAATCCACTTTCCACGTGCCTGATATCCCCTTTTTGTCATAAAACACTCCCAACTTTTTCAACCATCATATTTCTTCTAAATGGTGAAATGATATATTTTTTTCCAGCTATCACTTCTTTGCGTTACATCCGTTTGTGTAGACTCCTTTAAAGGTAATTTATGCTTCTCAAACGTTCTTTTTAAACTCGATATCTGCTAAGGACAAATTACTGAAATTGCTATCGGCTTCAATAGAGCACCTAGAAGGCTTAAATTTGTATTTATTTACGACTGTCATGGTGTTATTACTAGTGGCAGATGTCAATGCGTTGCGGTTATTGCTCTCCTCCAGGCAGGGCAGTGGTTTCTGCCATTCAAATGGGGAAGAGGTAGGCTCCTCAAGGGGAAGCAGTGTCTTATCGCGACATTAGATGCTTCTCCCTGACAACTCTCTCCCGAGCTCTGACTTGAAAAACGTCTCTTTTGCCTAGCCGTGGGCGGGAAAATGAGCTTGAGATTCCGTAGTATTTAAGGTGCAGTTTCCAACCATTTTTGAAGGAAAAGGAAATGATGTTCACCACTTTTTTACTCTCCGGAAATCCATCCTCTTTTAAGTCCACCATCCAGGTGCCTCCTTTTAAAAAAGGGGGATAGAATTCATCACAACTCATTTTAGGGGGCGCATATGTAGGAAAACGTTTACTTCCGTTGTAGACCAATAAAACTGCTGTCGTAAGCAGTGTGCCTATTGAATTGAGCCGATGATTATACAATAAAAAAGGAGGAAAAGTTACTCATCGTTAGATTTCCAAGGAGATCATGAATCATGTAGTCCAAATTACATTAAGCTGAGTGGTCTGTGCTTAAGACGCTGGACTGCGTTCGTTTTGTCCTTAAGGGTAAGAGAAAAGTAGTTCTTTTTCCGTCTTCTTCTGAGGGAATTGGATTATTTATTTAGCTAGCTATTAAGCATGTTACTCGCCTTTGTTCCTATTGGTTAATGGTAAATTAATCAAATATTTCCGTACTACCTTAGATTTTTTCCCTTTTTGTGATGAGAATTTCGTGGCCTGTTCATTGTAACTGGTCGTGTGTTGAGAATGAGTCGATTTCTTAGGCACCTCCCCAGCGGGAGGCACACATGCTTTTACGCATTCTTCGCCAGCGTCACGTATTTGTGACGCCATAACTTTTCGTTTATTTGGGATCAATAGCACGAATCTGTAACATATATGCTTTACCGGCTTGGGATTGCTGGCTGTATTGAATCCATTTCTGCAACCAGATTGGATTTTTGTGACTTAATGATAATTAGGCCTTTCAGTATTTGATAGTTGGTGTCATGTTAGAACAACATAGCGCCCCGGCCTGCAGTGATGGCGTGAACGAATTTATGGCCATTGCGGTTTAAGGCAACGCATCTCGCATTATTGTTGTCGGTTGGACGTTCAGATTGCTGTTCATCCGTTACCTCGTGCAACTCTTTAATTCACTCATAGATTTTCATTCTTTGCTTAACTTCTGAGTACTTTCTTCCCCCACACGAACGTTGGTTTTGTGGACATGTTAACCTTAGGATGATAACTCTTGCAATGCATCTTAGAAGCTGCTAATTCGCCAGATTTGATGCGCTCCGACGAGACTTGCTTACTGCTTCTAAGGCATCATTTCATCACTTATTTTATTTTAAGTTTTTCATCAGCGAGTGTGGTGTTGCGCGTCCCACAAGTGATTGAACTATTTTTTTTTAGTGCTAATTAGGTTTTGTGATTTTGATTCTTCACAAAAAATGATTAATTTGATTAAAATAAATTTTTTGTGATGGAATTGCTTGAAGTCTAATTGGATGACAGGTGCATCATCATTAGCTAGCTCTGGGCCAATCAGCACATTTGGGCTTTGAAGGTGACTACGCAGTGTAATTTTATCATACCAACGCAAATGCGGGATGAATGGAACTGCTAATTTGGAAGCTATTTCTTATTTCTCTACTTAAATGTATTTTCAACTCAGCAACGTAAAAAAAACAAATGCCAAGTTCTCTTCTGTCAAAATGTGAACTACTCCACTCGTTTCTTAATAGTTGTCTTCAGTATTTCTGGATTTTGTTTTAGTAGTTTTACTTCTCAATTGTAAAAATTAATTAGTTTAGCATCCACAAATTCGCTTATTACCCCCAGGAGGATAAGTCCCCTGTGAAGTTAGGCTTCTCAAAAACAAAAAAATAGGTAGTTATCCTCAGATTGCGACCGTCTCACTTTTATTATGTTGTTTTAAACTAAACCTCTTTTGCTGCGTTGGGCACGGATATCAACTGAGTTCCATCTTTGAACTTTCGAGAAGAAAAGGGAAATGCGCCGTGATGTCACTAAGCTTTATGGTGTGAATTTCCGTTTAAATGGGAGACTTTTATCTATTCTAGAAATAAGTCTTCTTTCAATAATTACTTTTGCTTCGTTATTGAATTGCAAATCTAGCTGCCATAGTAACACATCACCATCATTTTTATGAAAGTTCGCGTGCTGGTTAGATCTGCCATTAAGACGACCAACGCCCTTCAAAGTTTGTAAAACAGTTTTACTGAAGAACATTTACATCTTCACATTTTCGGGGATCTGTCAAAGTAAGGTAATTTGCAGGCCTTCCTCCCCCCC
>NW_020170424.1:50090-59033 GCF_000524195.1 Echinococcus granulosus | reverse complement strand
CTTGCCGCAAGAGAGGGGATGAACCATGAATAGACCGCATCCATTTGTTTGAACTTTGGTTCCGTACCTGAATTTTGATACCTACCCTTTCATGTGTAAACGCGATGCTGTACTTTTTCGTTTACCCTTTTTTTTCATCAAACTCTTCCTCAAAAGTGTAAAGAGTGAGTGTTGCTGGTTTGCCTCATTAGAAAGTGTCCAAAAAAAGTGTGATTTCGTAGTTTGCTTAGTTGCATGTAGCAGTGAATTTGTTACCTAAATGTCAAATATATACATATTATGTGGTGTTGTGATGGTTTTTTTTACTCTGTTCATATGGATTTGGTGACTGCGTGTACCTGTCGATTTCTCGCTTCAGTACTTGTGATTGAATGGACTGAAACCAAACCTATTAACCATTTGAAGAAGAGTTATTCTCGACTCTTTTCAGCCTTTGAAAAAAATTATGATAGAATTTTTTCGAGAGCCCGTTGTCCTTCCTACAGCTGTAAGTACATGGTAAAGGATGTCATGCTTTCTGGTGTCCAATGCCATCGGGGAAAACTGAGCTATCCTGTTTCCCCCATGATTTGCCTGCTATGTGTACTTTTATTTGATTATCAATTGACCTTTCAACGTCAGAAGCGTTGATTCTCCTAGCTATTGCAAGTTTTATTGTTAAAGTAAGCTGGTGGAATGTGGACTGTCCAAAGGCTCCTCTTCATTGAAAAGTGCTGTCCACTCCGAAACAAGTTAAGGTTTGTTGCGTTGCACTTGTCAATCCGGTAGTCGTGCGAGTGGAATCGAGACTGAGATGAATGCTTTTAATCACAAGAAACTGTGGAGGTTATGCACCTCATGACTTTCGGTGTTATTCATACTTCACGCGATCTGCCACAGGATTTCTCTGTAAAACCCTCTATGTCTGAAGAGCGAGTATTGTTTTTCAGGCCAATCTCATTTCGTATAAACACTTGCCTTTGGTAAAAGGTTGTTCAATGTCCCGGAGCTACTCCTAACCTCTTTTAGCATAGTGAGGTAGTAAGTTCATCTCTTGAACACAAATAGAAACTCTGTCAAATTAATCTGTTCCCTCCCCCCCCCCTCACCGGAATACGTTCACTTCTAATTCTTATTAGATTATTAGCCTCCTGTAGTTTTGCGTTTGTCCAAAACTGCTGCCTTTAAGTCTAATTTCCAAAAAACCAAGCAAATTCCTTGCTCTGCATCTGCAGCACGTGTGTGTTTTGAGGTAGTGATTGCAAGACCACATGCACATTTGTCGTTTCGGCCAAAATGTTTTCCCTTTTTTACAGTTGTCCATTTCCTGTGCTTCTGTTTTTAAAGACAGCCTTATGGCCACCACAATTGTTGCCACCGAGGCGGGACACGCAAAGAGGTGGGTGTATTTTTCCCAAAAATTCTGATCAAATAAGCCTTTCAGCGAAATCTCTGATACCAAGTTACTCGTGTACTTCCCAATTTTCTCCTTATGCTGGGCACAAATTTAGTCCATGCTTACAATTTGCGTCTGTAATTTTAGCCTCCCCGTAAATATTGCAATGATCATGTCTTTGGCAAGTTTTCGCAGTTTGTTTGCAAAAAAAACATCTAATGCTTGGATAATTATGGACACACTCCACCGACTGAACCAGCCAATGAAATGCAAGGGTGTAGTTGCGAATGTCCAATCAGGCTTGACTTTGCTTTTCGATTGGTGGCGACGTTATCAATGCAGAGTGTCACATCCGCGTTGTTGTCAAAATATCCCACCTTCCGTTCACTTTGAAGTCATACGATTCATTTCACTAATTTGATTTTGTTTGTATATTTGCAGACCACGTGATTGTGGATGTCGATTTTGACTGATTTTTCGAGGTGGTTAAAGGCCGCAATGTGAACGTATAATTAAGCAACATCTCGATGATACAAGAGGAGTCAGTTGAGAAATAGTCTTCTAAATCATTCTGGTTGATCATTTTTTTGTACTGTTGTGTATGATCTGCGAAAAGTAACACTTTTTCGGTGAATGTGATTTACTCCTAATAATGTGACGAGGAGAACAGTCGGAGCTGGGGGGCCTTGAGGGGGGAAAGGGACGAGAGGGATGAGGGGAAAGCCATTCATTGCACCTTTGCTCTTTACAGCGTTACTTTTACTGCATCAGAATCTGAACGAAAATAAGTAGTAACGTTTGAGGTTAGAGGAGAAGGAGATAACGCTTTTAACAAAACTTTTCGCTTACTCCTCCCAAAACTTGCCTATCCTTGAGAAAAGCTCGATGTCATTATCCATGTTATGGAATTGATACTTTATCTGAAAAGCCAGGAATAGGTAGGTAGAGCTTGGTGAATGCATGGTTAGATAAGTCTCATAATAACTATTTTGGGTTCGCCTGACGAATTACTTCGTGTGGCGACATGTTTGCCGTCCTTTAAACCCCCCCCCCCTGTGCATGCTGTAAAGCGCTATTTCACAATACTCCCCCAAAAAAAAAACTTGTGCTACTGGGAAAAACCTTCTGGCGTCAATATTACCTTCATTTTTATGGACACTATGGAAGCTGTTATGTACAGTTTAATCTAAATCTGCAATTTGCAAAACCCTAACTAAAATGTAGGGATTTTGGGGCCAGTCATATAGTTGCGTAATTAAGGATATATTTGACTTAATTTAAGTTATTGAGTAAGGGAAATGATTTGTCTAACAAGTTGCAAATTAAATCTGTCTTTTTTGAATGAGTCTTAGGCACTGGAGTGATTGTGAATCCTGTTTTTCTCCGTTGAGTTATCTAATATCCCAGTAATCTCGGTTTTATCCCACCATTTGAATTGCTTTAAACATCTACAGATTACGTGAACGTGAACTTTGTTCGGAATCTCTTATTAAGAAGTATTTTAAAAATATTTTCAAGGCTGAAGTTGTTTTTTATTTATCTAGTTTGAATCGTACGCAAGCACCCGGGCTTGAAGTAGCCAATTAAATTGCCATGATGGAGGAGAACGTCTGCCCTAGTAATAAGTGGGGATTTCAGACACATCGACCTACCAGAACCTATGCTCGCCACCAAGTCAGCAGACTGGTAGCATGGATGGACTGTTCGAATGTTAAACTACTTCCCGTGCCTCCCTTTCGTGCAGCATTACTGCTACTGTGTTGAAATTCACGTCACAATGAGCGAATGCGTTTTGGATTTGTGTGGTCTCTTTCAGTGAGGTGTAGGAAATGGAGCGGGGTTTTTTTGTCACAGGCTAACCTTAATCGAGGTTTTATGACTACTCCCTACGCTTAATTTAATTGGTATGCTCTCTCAAGATTTAATTGTTCTTATCTCCTACCCAATGACCTTTTCCACTAATTAGGGACTTGTTGCCCAATTTCCCTGATTAAAAGGTAAAAGCAGCCTGGTTGATTAACTTGGACTACTCCAACTATCACAGGTATGTTAGTTTTGGATAAGTAACAACTGGAGCTTCTTTGGGATTTGGTCAAGAAATGCGTCCTCCGTTTTGTCTGTCGTTTTGAGTTCTTAATGAAAGCTCAGAAATTAGTACAACATTATCCCAAGATGTAGACATCTTCCAAGAACTTATGCAATCGTGGAGCTGCTAGGGTATTCTTGAATCCTGGTAGGTTACGTACTTCGATTTTCCGCACGCTCATCTACGATCGTAGGATTTTTGCCAAGTAATTTAATTTCTTTGATAATGTTGCGAAGTACCTACAAATCTAACTTTTTTTCTGTAGAACATTTACGGATAAGGTCTTGAGTCCATACTTTCCCTTTACAATACCTCCTGAACGTAAAACTATATGAGATTGGTCAGACAGGCGGAAGACTTGGCTAAACTTTGATTGGGTCGAGATTAGTCAGCGGCAAAAGGCGTCCACCTTTAAAGTAGTCTATTACATTTCTCCCTTTTGAGCAAGTCTGTGAACTCGGTTTAGCTGATGATTATGAGATCAAAACACCGTACAATCCCCTCGAGTTATCCATGGCGGTGGTCGTCAAGGCAACACAGGCCTATGAATGAATAAATTATGATAGCACGGCCAAATGCCGTGAGGTAAGAAGAACTGTACAGTGGCGCTGCTGCGGGGACACTTACAGTCCTCTCTGATTGTCACATAATGCTGATACCTAGTTTTCACGTCGTGAAAGCTGAGTTTTCCCCCTCAGGTTCCTATCTCGAAGCTACTTTAATTATGATCAGGTGAGGCCTCCAACTCGCCTATTTTCTTTTGCAAGAATAAAAACCCCTTTCTAAATACAAAAGTGTTTAATTTGATTACCGATTAGCTACCGAGACATCCAGGACTCTCAGACGAGGTCATGTAACCGTGATATTTGATTGGCTGAGAACCAGTTTCACTTCCTCCTCCTAAATGTATAGCATTATCGACTTACAGATAGAGGTCTGAAAGGAAAGAAACTAAATTTGGGTAAAATTTCAGAAATTTTTGGTTTTTGCGCATTAGTTGAGCGTAAAAGTTTTACCCTGGTACCAGCAAGATGTCCTACGTGAATTGTGCATGTTGACTAACCTCAAGGGCTTTGAAAGTCTTACTGAAAGCTTCATTCAAGCTGTGTACATCTTATTTGAACACCAAACGCCAAAATTTTATCGCTGACTCCGTGGTGTTTTAATTTGTCGGCCTCGTCCGGTTGTATTTACGTCTTTTTAGCGAGTGAACCATTTTATGCGCCATACGATCCCACTAAAAGCCAAACTCGTGACTTAGAATAATGCTTTGTAACTTCAAACTTATCTTCTGGCTCAATTCAAGGTATTAGTGGTTTACTCGGTGCAACCAAAGATGCAGTACAATTCATCAAACGTCACTCCTTGCTCCTCAGTGTAACGTTTCTGTGGCGCGCTACGCCTCTATCATCTTCACAACAAATCTTTGAGAATCGTGGGAGAACTTTGTAACCATCGACACAAAAACGACTTGTGCAATCGGAAATAATCTAATCTGTATCAACAGCCGTGTTTCAGGTGGGTCTGTGGAAGAACTTCGCAACATCCGGCTTTCGAAGATGGGCGTGTATGAAGCCTTTCTTAGGTCCTTTTTAAGTCGTTATTTCAATGAGATGCTCTATGTAAATTGGGAAGTGTTTTGGATGCTTCGATATTATCTGCACTTGCGCCTTGACCCCGGTCCTTAATATCTCCTCGGGGTTGTAGTATATAATAACGTTTTCCCCGTTCTCTAAGGGGTGGCATCAAGCGTAATCCCCTTTCAGGAGGTGAATTCACAATCAGGGAAGGGATTAAGGGATTTATGATTCTGGTCTTACTGACTGAGTGTACAGATTGTAACACGAGTTGTTCAAAAGAGCACAAAAGTTTGGCTTTGGTCAGCTGAATTTATCCGAACATATGTCACATATTTGTGTCATGTTGATTGAAATAAGTGAGAAATCAGGCCATCATATATATACGGCACTGATAAAGAGCATAATAGACTATTCTTCTCTTCATGTGCTTCAGGATATGCGGAGGTACGCCTTCGCCTCATCGACCTACATCGAGCAGATTGATTTGGACATTAATCGCACCTTCCGTTCCACTACCTTCTTTAATGAGGCCTTCGGACCTCGTCAACAGGTCCTCTTCCGTATCCTTGCCGCCTACTCTATGTACAACACGGAGGTCGGCTACTGCCAGGTCAGTCGTAATAGCCAATCCAATCACTTCTCTCCACCCTACTATAATCATTAAGCCACAAGCCCGAAGAACGAGGCACGATCTGGTTATATTTCTGGCCAATACTACATTGTCAAGTGGGCTTGATAGGCTTCAAGTTTGGCTATCTGTAGCGGGTGCTTTCCTGTCTTCTTTTAGGTGGCAGCAAAAGCTACTGTATTCCTTATAAGTAGTAGAATAGGCCATGCGGCCCATCGTGGTTACTATGGCAGTGGCGTTATGGAGCCCAAGCGGAAAGAAATGGCTTTATCATTTGCGTACCTATAAAGAGGGTGCGAGCAGAGCCCCGTGCCACTGTCGTAAAGGGCGTTGCCCGAGAGCAATGTAAAGTCACCTCTGGTAACGCCAAATTAAATCACATTATTTCGATAGTAACATGGAAACCATTTATATCGCACGTGACTGAAGATCGTCTTTTACACACATAGTAATCACGTGGTGTGCAGATTGAAAGAGGCGATGCAATGCTTTGATCTGCAATCTTGAAGTGGGTTGGTTGAACTTTGCAACGCCATCTCATTTTTTGCGGTTTGAAATGGAGGTGTGTCTGTCTCTTTTGTTAGTGAAAATACTTTCGCCTCGTTTCTCTTCCACAGCATGCGATTCATTTTAAATCACGATTATTAAATTCGCATTCAAAAAGGTACTTCTCACTTAAACCATCGACTGACCTGCCATATGTACATCCACAGCCAGATTATGGCCCGCCAAACAGTTCGACTATTGACCTTTTGACCTTTACCTATCTTCTGTTTTGTGTATGGTTGGCTGATGCCTCCAAGAACAAGTGATATTTGGATAGGACGGTACCTTTCTCTCTCTCCCCCGTCCTAAATTGAAACCATTTTCGGGGGTCATTTCGGTAGCCTTGTCCGACTGGTTGACTAGTTCTGACCGCTTCTCACACCCATTCCAGTTGTCTCGTTTCAAGTAAATAGATTTTGGTGGAAGTGTTTGGTTTTCTGCAAGTGAATGGTTACGACTGCAGCCCATCCCGATCGATGGTAGCCATAGTCATGTGGGAGTGAAGTGGCAGAGCTGTGGGTACCTTAGAAGTGTGGAAATAACCACTGATATAGTCATCTACTTAACAAGCTACTCTAAAAACGGTGGGGTTTTATAAGGTAACAGAAGTGAGGTACAAGTTGATGACTTATGGGGAATATTTGCTCCCTGTCAAGTCGTATGCTTCGGATCCACTTGCTTAGATTCTACTGCAACTTTCCAGATCGATCTAGGTGTCAATCACAAGCTGTGATTCCTTATTATCAGTAACCGGGACTCCTTCGGATTAATTTTTAAAACATTTATGGGCAGTGCCTTCTGATACTGCAAACTCCCCAAAAGCTTTTACAATTTTAAGAATCGAGTTAAATTTTAGCTCAGAGCCGATAACCTCAAATCACCTCCACCAGATTTTACTGGTACTTTATAATATGAGGATTCAGATTTAGGAAGGAGGTGGCACAGAGGACAGCGGTGCTGTTACACACAAATCTACCCCTTAGAGTGTAGAAATCGGATGTTGCCATAGGCGATTTTAACAAATCAGGCTGAAAACTAACCTGACCTTTCGGTCACCTGGCAGCAGAGGTTGCCCGTACTATCTAGCTTAGCATCCATTATACCTATCCTTGCGTGCTTTTCCGTATTCCGTGGTTACTCGATCCTCCCTAATGAATGGCCCACGGACATTAGTCGGTTTAAAACTTGTCATTGACCCCGAAACTAGAAGTCAAAGCTGCGTCACAAAGTCCTAGACTTTTCCACTATGCACCCCGACTTAATGAATGGAGTGAAATGCTAAAGCGTAAGGGTTGGAGACTGTCTTAAGTGTAATGCTACAAAATAAGGACTTCGAATTTTTATTTTTTTGTTTGCTTTAAGCCTTCTCCCATCACCCTACTAATCAGTAAGCTTTTCGCAACCCAAAATTCAGCTTAGAGATTGCCTTCAACGCCTCTAGAAACCTAAATCAGCAGCTGTATGTTTCTCCCGGCTATGCGATTTGTGATGGCTTTTTTATGCTCTCGGAAACGTCTTTTAATGGCTCTGTATTTTTGCCTTGCCCACCCTGGTCTCTAGGGCATGAGCGACATAGCAGGCATGCTGCTGATCTATATAATGGATGAAGAGGAGGCGTTTTGGGCACTGGCACAGCTGCTGGATGGACCACACCACAAAATGCACTGCCTGTTTGTACGCGACTTTCCGGGCCTGCGGCGCTACTTCACGCACCACGATCGCGTCCTGCGCACACACCTGCGCAAGGTGTGGAAACACTTCCGCCGTGAGCACGTTGACTGCTGCACCTACGCCTTCAAGTGGTACATGCAGTGCTTCCTTGGACGGGTGGGTTATCCATCTCGTCCTTTGTTGGCTTAGTCGTTTTGGCCGATGAGTGTTATCCCCATAATAAAATGTAGAATGACGGCCTGGATGGGACTCTATAGATTAGATCAGGCGGACCTCTTTACCATTCCATTGTTCTTCTACGCCACTAGCAACGTAGAAGGGTAATAAGTCCGTTGATTCATTCTGAATGTTTCACGTTTTCATCAGTTCGCTATTTTGATGGTGCGCGAAAGTCTGCCTGGATGTCAATGCCATCTGGATGGCTCAAAGTGTTGCTTTTGCCGTTCTACATTATCCAGCTCTCTTTTTGGCTATGATCTAGCCTATCGGCTACTTCGCTTTCGGTTGTAGTCTTCTTTGATGAGCCAGGGCAATTCACTCATGAGTTCTGTCGGCAAAAGATGCGCACAACTTGACGGAGCTTCACTATGACTTCACGTCATTTTTACCGCGTAGCCCACACTTTAGTAATGTGGGGCTAAGTGATTCCTTTAAAAAACGTGACGCTACGTCATGGAGACAAGGCACTTAGCATTCCATCGCATTAAACTTGGATGCCAAAAGGGGTTCATTTCGTCGGTCAATTTATTGTCCTTTATTCCATGTCGATTCTAGAAGTAACCACAGAAGGTAAGAAGTACGGAGGCAACACGCCCTTCCAGAATTGCTTAAAGCCCAAGTGATAAATGACCCTTGTTGCCTCGATTGGGGATTACGATGCTACACTTCTCTGTCACTCCTAACGTTTATGATGAAGTGTCTGATAAGAAAGTGATTGACGTAGAGGTCTCTTCCACCCCTTTACACGTTTATTGTCTATTTGCATGCATGTTTGTTTGGGCTATACTTTATGACTGATTATAGGTAAAACTTTTCATCAAATCTTGATAAAAAGCAC
>NW_020170424.1:27296-49990 GCF_000524195.1 Echinococcus granulosus | reverse complement strand
GTCTTCCTCCTTACTGCCTCTTCACTGAATTATGGCAACGTAAAGGAGCGGTTATTGGTTGTCTTCGCTGTTACTTTTCTGGATGATAAATGGCTCCTCTTATGCCTGGTTTCTATGGTGCTGCACACCTCCACATTCCTTCTGCACTTTGTGGCTTTGGAGTTTCCTTCGCAAATACGTGGTTTTTGTACTTTTAAAATTTCAGCTCCCCATCTCCCTGACCCTGCGAATATGGGATATCTACTTGCTGGAGGGCGAAAAAGCTATGGTCGCTATGGCCTATAACATCCTCAAAATGCACAAACGTGAGTTCGCGCACACGCCTAGGCGGCCCTAGTCCCAGCTGTACCAACCGACCACTTTATCCTCCCCGATAACTCATCACAGCCAGGTCTTTTTCGAACATTATTTGCACTTCGATCAATCCCATTATAAATTTTGATTGTTAGTGTAGCTACTTAATTCAGGAGCGTTCAATGCTAGTAGTGCAACCCTCCGTAAATGTACTTGTGGAAGATGCTTTTGTTCGCCCATGGAGCATTTGTAAATTTCCAAAAGTACCTCAAATTCACATATCTTAGTAATTATCATCAATGGTTTTACTGCCAACTGCTAAAATGTACAGACTATCTACCTAACTATTTTAAAACTAGTATATTTTATTCAATGTGCCGTTATTTTACTTTTGTCCCTTATTGTCGCAGCTGAAATACAGTTGCTACTCAATTGCCTGATTGTCAGTAACGTGGTTCTTTTTTTCTATGGTCAGAACGCCTACTTCGGATGGACCAGATGCAAATTCTCACCTTCCTTCAGGATGAGATTGTCCGAGATTTCGGCTTCGATGACGATGATGTTATCGACGCATTGAAGGATTGCCTAGAGGATCTGCGACGCACCAATATGGACGCCCCTCCACCCCTTAGTGAGTGCCCCTTATGCATATTTGTCCTCACGGCCTTCAGGTAGAATTTTACACCTTACAACATGAATTGTAACTGTCTTAAACATCTTGCGCTCGATTTTTCCCTGCCAAGTGATTCTCAATATTTTTCGCTTATTTGGTTCTGTTTTTTAATTGCCACTACCTACTTAAATGGACTGTGAACAGTAGTATCGGCGGTCGGCCACAAATAAGATCTAATTCCAGAGTTTTCTTTGGCGTAACACGCGTGTCATTACCGAAGAAGCAAAAAGACGTGCTGATTTGCAATTAGGTTTATTATCAGCTTACAGGTCCGAGGTGGCCTAGGTGTGACCACGACGTTGCCATCAAAAGGATGACTGAACCTGTGGAGGCCGAAGTAACTGGGCAGTTAAGGAGACCGCTTAAACAGCTATCGTTCTTTTGAGTGCCCTTTGTAACGCTCTCTGCCGTCATTCCTATTCTTTGGCCGTCACAAGGTAGTCGAGTGCTTTCAAGTGTTGTTTTTCTGTCAGGGTGAGATGACATTTGATTTCAGCAGCAATAACCCATCCCCTCGCCTTCAATGGATATTCGTGGGGTGTGTTTGGGAAATTTATAGGCTTTGTACTGCTCAAGGCTGGTTGTCGCTCCACTGAGAATTCACTTCATTCGTCAATCGCTGTTCATAGGAACACTTGCTGAGAAACACAATAGCATTTAGAAAAACGGAGGGCAATTTTAGTGAAGCCGCTTTTGGTATCCATTACCCCTCGTCACTATTCCCATTTCGACGCCGTTCAGCCATTAGAATGAACCATTTGTAGAGAAGCACGGATCTTTTACTGTTCGATTCTGTTTTCTCTCCATCGCTGTTAGTGTTATCACAGAATACGAAACTAAGGTAGTTGCCAAAAGTCGACGTGACCTTCGTGCTCTTTCTGTCGGGAGTCTACACAATCACATCTCTCCGTGACAAACATCTTTTCTGACCCTTGAGCGCAGTATCTAGCTAGTTCTAGAGCTCAATCTCATAGATGCGTGGGTGGACTCACGTAAGATGGGAATAAACCCCCTATTTATGTAGATATGCAATCACATTATAGCCTACTGAGATCCCTGTTCAGTAGTCTTGCCTCAAATATGTATACGCACGCTTTTTCAGTGGCAGATATGTTGCCGAGTCCAGAAAGGCACCAGCCACCCCTAGACGTCTGGTAATTCCGACTACACAATGATAACGAATACGAAAATGATGGTGCTGAACGAAAAGGTCACTCGGAGAGGATCGAGGGTAGATACTCGCGATCATGCGTCGCATGCGGCGGCCGCGTTTTCATCCAAACCCTTCTGCTTGCATGTGATGCACCTTCTTAGCGTGTGAAATCGCTAGGACTGATGTCAAGCTAGAGAAGGGTTCAGTAGTGAACGGTAGTAGATAGTACAAAAAAACGGATACCACGTGGTGGCCTTATCGTTCAATTCTCCCGCTTGCATGTGGTGGGTCTACTTAATTGCAGCATGGCTAGCCTCAATAGTATTGGCAAAATGAGTAAATGGTCACTATTTTGAGCTGCTTACATCCACTGAAAGGTAGCACTCGTTTGAAGGCTCCTACTTAAATACACCTATAAGTATTAGGTTCCCCTCAAATGGAGCTTATTTCTGATTTAGCTGAAATAAAGTGCTTACTTTCTGTCGCTCGCATGCATCGCAAACGTTGATTGGTTGGGGAATAAACGACTCATCTTCCCCTTTCTTCTCGGGTTTAATTTTAGCCGCCGATATGTTGCCCACAAAGTCGATGGGTCAGGCGCCAGCGGTGTGGGAGGTCTGGCACTCCGACGACGAGGATGCTACCAAAGTAGAACAGAAGCGACAGAACCGGAAATCAAAATTAATAGAGACCGGTGCCACTTCCTCTGGTGCTGGTGCCGTCCTCGTGACAGCGGACGGCGTTCTGAAGTCGGATGAACTGCGAATTACAACACCAGGGTCGATGCCGAAGATGAGGAAGCCGTTATCTGGGGTCAATTCTGAGGCATCTACAACCCATAGGAGTCAGCAAAGGCAGTCTTCGTCGATAAGTCCACAGGTGAGGGAGAAAGTGGAATAGATTGATGGACGGATGTTTGGGTCCGAAATATATGACTGAATGGCCAGACATATGGAAGAGTGGTGAATGGAACCAATCCCTCCGTGTTGTTTTCACTTCTACTGTCGCATCTTGGAATCGCACGAACTTCATTTTCGCATTCCAAAATGTGACTTCCTTGTCTCTTTGGCAGTCACCTCATTCCACGGACTCTCGACGGCGCCTGCGGGGAAGTCAGCAGTCCACGAACTCCTCCGGCTCCGTTTTCACCTGCCCTTGCACCTCCCTTGAAAACCCTCCAACAACCAGCAATCACCATCACAGCCTACCCAAGCGTAATCCTCGTGTATGTTACCTCAAGTCTGCTCTTTTATGTGTATTCTAGTAGCATGTTTCTTTAAGAGTTCACTTTCAACAAATTTAGAGCGTCAAGAGTCGCCCAAAGCTATCCACCAGCTCGACTTTTCAATCACAACGACGGCCCAACAGTGAAAAGGCGACAGCCGTGAGCGAGGAGAGGGAGGGAGGCGAGGAGGAAAACGTGTGGTTTATCCCCTCGGGAACTGTTTGCACTGCAGCCATCACCCAACCTCATAGTCGAAGAAAAGAAGGCACCGAGCGCCGAAGGAGTTCAAAAACCGTTAATGCGGATCTGCCACCACGAGACTACAAAGTGGTCAAGGAGGTTGATGCTGTAAAGAAAGCTGAGGGTTAGATTTAAATTTTTCCGACGGAAACAGTTTTTTTGTGGCCTTGAGTCTATTCAAACGAATAGGGAGAGCTTGTTTTATGTAACTAGAGGGTAATGCCACCCCATCCTGGAATCATGCTAAACCACCGCCTCAGCTGCAGAAGTTGAAAATTTTCACCAAAGATGTGACGACTTCCAAAGTTGTCTCCGAGATCGCGTGGTCTCCCCCTGCGAATGATTCGACAATGGGAGAATCATCACCCCTATGGACAAGAAAAACACCCCCCTCGCCCTCCTCCCCCAAACGCACGGTTTATACGAACCTCGGGAACCCAGATTACTTTGTAAGTCGTAAAATATTCGTTGCTTATTTTTTTCAATAGCCTGTTACTACCATTATATTAGTCTGGATCTCATAGTGGCTGAGCTTCGAAGGCGGTTAGATGAATCAATGATCGGGATTCATGATCCTTTGTTTATTTTTATCCGTCAGTTCATTGCTCACCTTCTCTTTTTGCAGTATGCGCGTTTCTAAGTGAGTGACACAGATTGTGCTGTTCTTGTTGCTTTTGATATTGAACAATTTTCCCCATTAACCACTCTGGCTTACTGTGTTGTAGCTCACTTTTTCACGACTGCTTTCAGCCTTGCACCCGGTAAAACTATTTCTTCGTCACGTTGGTTGATTGCTGTCCAATGTCGTGCATTTTTGGGCGTTTAAAATTGGCGTTTCCTTTGCTAGATTTTTACAAATTAAAATATCCACGTTTGTCTTTTCACCAAACTCACGAATAAATGGGAACCAATCAACTAAAATATCAGATGATTGCACCCCATTCAATGATCAAGGCTTCTAAGCTGAATTGTGTACTAAAGATAGCTAAGTAAAGTTATTTTTATGCAGGCGCCCTATGTACAGCGACCCCGCAGCGGCTTCACCACCAACAGGGGCAAGGGTGGCAGACATGGCAGTAGTGGTGACGAACGGTGGAGCGTCCATGGCACCGTCTCTGTCTTCTCCTATCCCCCTAGCGCCTGTTCTCCCCTCTATCCTCCTCCACCTCAACGCCAAGATTGAATTTCATACCCTCCTCCCTATCCTGCCCGCCAGCTAACTTTTCTTTTACCTCGCGGGTAGTTTGATGAATTGGCATTATGTCTTTCAATGAAATAAAACATCCAGTTAATTAATATCAAGAATGTGTTTTTCTAAGCGTAGGTGGGTCTGAGTTACGATTGTAATTTCGTTTATAAATCCCTGGAAATGTGTTGGAACTGAACTTGTCTCTAATGTCATTTTGTATGAGTTTTATCTGATTTTCTACTTTAAACTATAAAGGCACTAGTAGATATGTTTTATGAGAAAATGGGACTTATTTCTATTCCTGTTTATGTGTGTATCAACTGACGCTTCAACGTTGCACGCCGTGTGTGCTTCCCCCACAGGCATGTTGGGAGTCCCTGTTTTTGTGTTTCAAGGAGATTGTTTGGACTTAAAACGAGGAAACTGGCCCAAGGTCTTCCCAAGTTGGGGGTAGCTGTACTTTTCAGTCTGTATACAACACGATTTTAAGTAAAACATGCCAGCGAGACCTGCAATTGACTGCTTCAGCGCCTAAATAAAATTGAACAGTTTGTGGGTTTCCTAAAATACTTTTTACTTGCAACATATAAGTAAAAATGTTACCTCTGACTAAAATTGGTCATGCTGTGCGCATATATATACACATGCAATCTCGCAGACGGCTTCAGACTGGTTGAAACAATGGCGCTTCTTAGATTTTACCTTGGGTTGAGCTTGATTTTCTTCCTCACGCTTGCAGTGATTGGCAAACCTCATGGCTTGTTGCCATCCTCTAATTGCTATTGCAATGGCACCAACTACTGCCGAATGGAAGTTTCCATGGATCGGGATCGAGCTCGTCCCTACTGCTATTATTCGCCTTATCCTGCTTCAAAAAATCTGGCAAATCGAGTACTTTGTAAGTGTTTACATTAAACATCACAAAAGTCATGAAACGATCTTGGGATCACTTGAACTCAGGCCCTGGATTTTAAAATCGCTTAGAAGTTTAAATTACCTCCATCGCCCCTTAAATGAAAAGCGGTTTTTTTTTTTGGTTAACTAATAGGAATTGTACACAGCTATTCATTTTTCAAATATCTTTATTCTAAAACAGCTTTTTGGTTCAATGGTCTACTTTAAAACAAACGAATCTGAATTATCAAATTAGTTAGTAGCTAAATGTTAGTCTGGTTTTAAATGACTCCTTCAGATCCTTCACCAGTCCTCTATTTTCAAAGGAATACCTGCGGCCTACCGCCGTTTTGGAGAAGAAAGGTCATGCTCAAGATTATCGGTGGTCAGAGGGCGCTTTTACATTCCTGGCCTTGGATGGCAAGTTTTGCAGCTCCCTTTGATACCGCCTTTTTTTGATATTTACCAACCTCATATGGTTGAAATAGCTCTGAAGACAAGGAAGTCTTCGTAGCTTAGAAAATCGGGCTTATTCGTTGCTTTGCGAATGGAAATCAAACGAAATGAGAATTAAACTTTAACTCCATTATCACAGGCCGGTATCTACCTATTAGAAATGCGTCGAGATCGAAAACGTGGGCCGTACAACACACCGGGCGTTATTCCTCTCTGCGGTGCCTCCCTTATCTCCCCACGACACCTCATCACCGCGGCGCACTGTGTGTTAACATTTAACCTCACGACGGTCCTGTCAGTGCCAGTCAATCACTGGTTCCCTCCACTGCCCTACCTTCAGGCTCAGATCATCGTGCGTCTGGGTGATCACTACCTGGGTAGGGTAAATGAAATGTGGCAGGAAGATATCCTTGTCGACGAAATACTTATCTATCCCAGTGGGACCAACTTTCTCGAGTCTGATATCGCGATTCTCAAGCTAAAGAGACCGGTAGAGTTCTGTGAGTTTATTACGTATTGTAAGCTTTAATTTCCACTCCTCGTTGCACTACAAAGGCCTCCTCTCCTTTTAAGTAAAACCTTTAGGTGGCATTGTTTTGTCGCGTGTCACTACGCCTTGATTTGCCTAACAGACTGTTACCGCTTCTGCTTTTCACATCAGCGACGGGTGTTCAACCAGTCTGCATCCCACCGCCTAACTTTGAGTTGGCCGCTGGAACAGAGTGCTACGCGGTCGGTTGGGGTCTCACTGAGAAGTTTTTTGAGCAGGTACCCAAAGAACTTATGGAGACCAAGATTCCTATAGTTTCAACGGCTGTATGTAAAATCCACTCCAAGTATGTCAAAGAGGGATTCCATACCTGTGCCGGTGGACAAGAGAAGGTAAGGAACAAAGAGGAATTTAGTCTCTGTGTAATTAGATGTGAGCACCTAGATTTGTGGTCTCACTTTAAATCTCCTCGCCACTATGCAACTTGTCACAATATCAAATGAAAATCTATTTAAAGGGACTTGATGTTGGCCTTATTGTAGGCGGAGTTTGTACACACCCAATTACTGCTGTAAAGTCACCACTCAGTAAGCAACCTAATTCTGAGAGCTAGGGCATTTTCTTTTGCCTTAAGAATCCACGGCATGGTGATAGCGGTGGCGGTCTCTACTGCAAACTTCACGAGGACGACGACCAGTGGTATCTTTACGGCGTGACTAGCTTCGCCACTTCGCTTCATGGACCCTGCGCCTTTGTCTATGTGCCGCGATTTACTGAATGGATCCATAGACACGTTCTTGAATAACACTTTCGTGCCAAAAAAATGGTTCTGTATTTAAGGAAAGAACAAAACTTTTTGATAATGACAATAGCAACCGTTTCATTACAATCACCTATAGGTGAAAACTGACTGGTCTACAGGCAAAAACCGGTTAATGTGACAGGAAAGATAGGGTACCTTCGTGAAGATGCAATCTTTATCCATTTCTTCTTGATACTTTGTGCCCATTTTAGTATTGTCTAATCACAAAGGTAGTGGGATGTCTTCTCTTCAAGAGGCCCTCATTACATTCCTTTAGTCGAAGATTGGGGTCATCTAAGGGGACAATTTGCCTTCGATGAGTTTTCTGTGTGGAATCCTGAAAGTGAAATTTGGAATACTGCTCTTTTGAAGGGGAATTTCCCAACTTCACCATCAAGTTGGTGGTAGCGGCACCTCGGAGGACATTTTA
This sequence comes from Echinococcus granulosus, assembly GCF_000524195.1. Taxonomy (NCBI): domain Eukaryota; kingdom Metazoa; phylum Platyhelminthes; class Cestoda; order Cyclophyllidea; family Taeniidae; genus Echinococcus; species Echinococcus granulosus. The sequence continues at coordinate 42,144 of NW_020170424.1, read as the reverse complement.
AGTGTGACAGTTAAGTGTAGGCCTCTAAATCATCAGTGTGTGTGTGGACCCTGCATGATAAAAGTAGAGGTCATCCACTAATTAGGACGTCCATGAACCTTCTGTATAAACTACGCTGAATAATTATTCTTGGCAGTAAATCAGTGGCAGTGGTAGGCAGGCCTGTTTCAAGCGGGGAAGAATCCCGAAATCGCTGCTGTCTAACAACTAAGTCGTGGAGGCTCAAAAGAGGATGGTTGATAGGGCTTGGTCACACTATTCTTTAGGGGGACAATTGGCACGTGAAGCGACACCAGACTTGAATGTACTAGAAACGATGGTTTTGGAGCTGTTGCTTTGGAGAAATTCAGAGATCTCACCTCCTCAATGCTCCTAGAAGCTGATTTGAACCCACTCAAACGAATGGGGAGCAATGAGGCTTGAAAAAAGCAATAAGGAGGGGGAAATCGTTGTTGGATGCTGCCTTTCTAGGGAGCCCAGTAAATAGCTTCTTTTTGGGCCTGTGCTTTCCTCACCTAGCAACTTACATAAATGAGTATCCTATGACCTTGAATAGCACAAAACCAGTGGATCACCACAATACAGTTCACAGAAAGGACAAAACTGTGGCTCCATCCAAATCGGTATGATAGATAAGTAAAACTGGGATGAAATCCCTTCCTGCCTCAGCGGTAGACTAATGATTAATCCCGGTTTGCAACCGGTGGATGGTTGTTTGCAACACTTACTCTGTTGAAATGTCTCGGTAAGTGGAAGTTTGAGCAACAAAAATGAGAGCCTACATCGCCACCGAGGACGATAAAGTTGTGCAAACAACTTGTGGAAGGTACATTAAGTCTTGGTGCAAAGACCTCCCGAGATGCAACTGGTAATGCCAAATGTTTGGCATGAAAGTTGACAGCAATAGCTTCCTACTCTTGAGAACTATTTACTTCGGCAAGAAGGTTAAAACAGGAGAGAGGGATCGCTACACCGTGCAATTGCGTGATTCAAAGAATTTGTTTGCTTTTATAGACCCACGTAAATATTTGGGTAAATTTGCGCCGTAGGCGTGGCCTTTTGCTGGCGTCGTTCTTGCTTCCAAGCTTTCAGGTCTTCTCCACTTTTAGTAATTGACCTTCCTCTAAATCCGTTGAAGCTATTGAGAGAAATATTGACTCTACGGTACCCAGAAGTAAAACTAGGCCAATTAAAGAAAGAAAAGACCCGCTTGACTTGTTCTATGGCTTTTTAGACCATCCTCTTTCCACAGAAGTGATCTAGCTGTAGACCACTTGGTAAGGGCCGCCCGTCAAAATCACCTCACTTATTCAATGAGGAACTTTTTGTGGTCACAGGTCCATAAATATCTCAAATTCGCACAGCCACGAACCTGTCGGGATGAGGGGATAACACATGGATGTGATGGTAGAATTATTCGACAGCACTCCAAGTTGGCCCATTTTTATGCACGACCTTAAAGGTGTTAGCAGGAGAGATTGTCGTTATTGTCGCCTGTGAGGAAAGTGGATGTAAACTTCACCTCCTCTAATCTGATCGGTAAGTTAAGCAGTGAACTTGAGGTAGGGCTAAAGCGGTCCAAGGTGTGTCAATAGAGCGTTTCGAGACACGAAAAGGATCCAGTTTGGTAGAAATTTTGCAACATGTTTTGTCTGATAAGAAATGGATTGCGCAACGTCGTGAAACAGAGTGATTAAAAGATTTTATGCCCAAAGTTGCGGCTAAAAGGCCACTGCTACCTAGTTTCCTTTTTAGAAAAACCATGGCCTAAATGGTTTGGCTTCAAGCATGACAACCTTTGCATGCAACGAAATATGATTTCCAAAGAGTTTTGCATAAAATGAAGCGATCAAAGGCAAAAAATGCTTAAATTTAACTTGAAATAAAGTGAAGTTTAATATACTGCTTACTTCCATTTCAATAGACTAAATTGTAAGAGTTTGTGCATTTTATTCACATTTCATAATGAACCCTCAATTAGAAGTCCAGATTTGAATTCCTTCTTTTGTTGATATTAAAAATATGCTGAAATATTATTTAGCCTATGGAGAGGAGATAAATAACGTGGCAAGAATCTGGTCATAGGTCACCGAGCTAGTTGTAACCGACGGCCAGATTATAAAAAAATATTTACAATTTGTCTATTATGGTATCTTCAAAGCCCAAAAGGAGAAGAAAATTCAGAGAATCATTTTGTTTCTTGTAAAGATATAGGATTCTGCACATAAAATCGTTCGAAGATACTATAGTAGGTCGTTAGTGCACTTTGCTGTACGCCTTCACCACCTCTATGATGGTTGTAAATGCTCCTATCCGCATCGTTCGTGTTGCTAATCTGTTGGCTCCCCCTGCCTTCACACTGAGCTTTTTTTTAAGGTCAGATGTGTGGTAACACCTTCAAAGATACCTCATTTTTTAAGACTCTTTTTCATCCACTTCTTGACGTGGAATATTTTGCACATGACCAAGCTATTCCAATGGCAGCTTACATTAAAGTAGGCAGACGGTTGTTGTACAAAACAATATTTCAAGACCAAAAAATAGGAGAGCCGAAGTATCCCGTTTGTGGGAGGGAACAGGTGAAGATGATAGGATGGCTCTAAAGACCTCAATCGGTTCGGCATCACGACCACCTTTGCCATTCGTTCAAACTAACCAGTTAAATACTCGCCCAAGTTTGATCGAAGACAGAAGCTGGCTAGAGGCAAAGGCATCACCAAAACCACAGATCCGCTAGCTGTAATGCAGGCTATCGCCTCCAACTTTTTAGTGACTGCCATTGTTGTGATAGCCACTCCTAAAGCGTAAGGGTTGGGTGCTGCAAAGTAGATGCTGATACTTCTTCAATCGCAAAGATTTTTGCGTCTTTTGTGCTTCAACGCAAACGTTGAAAGTAATGCCATCTGCAGATGTTACCTCTCTGCCCATTCCTTCAAGATTTCCATCCCTCATAACTTTTACGCCAATTACTCGGGGTCTACAGCTTAATGGCGGCATCAGCAAATCGAGCAAGAAACCCGATCCAATTAAGCGGATTCTACTCAACAGGTAGCATAGAGAGAGAGTGTATGAATTTTGTCGATTAAAAATAGGACGTTCTCGAAATGAAAAAGGTCCCGTACCAGGTTTATGTCCATACCTTCGAGATCGGTTTGGATGTAGTCAACCAAAGCCACATCGAAACAATTTGAGAGCATTCTAATAAAACCTGATATGGAAAATTGCTTAAAGGTATAAATTAATAAATTAGGAAAGCTATTTGAACAGTGGTTGACTAGTAAGAGCGTAGCACAGCAGAGGCTAATTTTGACCGCGGTTACGTGTGGCTAGTTGAGTGCTATAGCTTTCTACGAAAACCGACAGATGGAATTTGCTGGCTATAAAAAGAATTTAACCATTAGGTGCATCTTCAAAATACCCTCCCCTCCAAAACACTTCATCCAGCTGAGGAAACAGTGAGGCGGATTAAGAAGACTTTCCGCCGTGAATCAAACCTCCAATGTCCTTCCCGTTCCTGTCTTGTGGTTGATTGCAATCTACTCGGATGGTAGTGATAGCCTAAGCAAAGCACTGGTTATGGAAAGCGTCGAAGACTGGGTTCGTACTACTGCGGGTTGTATGGCGTGGTGCCCGACTCTTATTATCTGCGGTGATCCTACAGTCCCTCAGGCATTCCGCGAGTTGACAACAAATGTGCTTTCGCCCTTACATAGCCTAGAAAGGAAGATGGCACCTTGGATAAGCACTTGATCCGATGAGTTTTTACCAGTGAAAACGAATTGTAGGAGATTCTACGTGGCTTAAGCGATGTTAAATAAAGAGGAGGGATCCAAACACTGTTTTGCGTTACTAAATCATGCTTTGAATTAATTAATAAAGTCCTATTTATTTTGAAGCGAGCAACTGCGTTCATTATGACTCCGCGAAGGTACTAGAAAGCTTTTGGCACGCCCGGAACAAACATGCGAGGCGATGTGACGTCAACGTGTTGACCGAACCGGCGGTGTACAGATGCCCTAGTGTGACGGATCCCGACCCACAACTATAATTACACCCACTACCACCCAAAAAAGTCTACTTTGCTCGGTACTATTTTAGTTATTTCCTCACTCTAGGGTTAAAGAGCGCCTTCAGGAACAGAGTGTGCGCAAACACGCAGGACTGGTGAGATCACCGAAGTGTTAGGTGTCCAATCAACATCTCCCAAACTCGGAATAGAGTGGGCCCCACTTGCCATGACATATTGTCAGAAAAAAATACTACACATTTATTCGGCCACTTAAACATCACAAATGCAAGGGTGGAGAAGGAGGGGAAGGAGGAGAAAGAGATGAACATGATAGGTAGAGGAGGAGGAGGGCAATGAGCAGAAGAGAAAGTGTTAAATTCCTAAGCGTAGAGGAATCGACAGGAGGAGGTAGAGAGAAGACAAATGGGGCGGAAGATTTACAGCCAGAAGGGTTTGAACTAAATAGCTAGAAAAAAAGAAGAGGAGAGAGTAATTAGTCAAGTTTATTTTGGCCCGTCACTGGGCTGCCCAAAATCCACGCTGCTTCTCCCCATGTCATTGCGCTGCTAGAAATTTTCGAAAGGCGGTAACAGAACAATAATTCCACAAATCAGACTCAAAAGGATACAGAGGGGTCTCTCCCGAAACAAACACAACTACTACCTTTCTCGTGCTTCCACCATGGTTCCGAATTGCGTCAAATGCTGCACCAAAGAGGTCTCCATCGATATCGTTAGCGGCACTGCAGATAACCCTAGCTCTAAGAGTAGCACACTTCGCATTCGTCCTAGAGCACAGAACAGAAATTGAAATGGAATAGCTTGTTCTCAAGAGATCCAATGTGATGCTTAGGTGTGGATGGATGGGGACGTTCAAATTAAACCGGGACTTTTGATTTCACATCCTTACAAAATGTTAAGTGTGTTTTGTAAGCTCCACTAACAGCCAGTGCATATATTGTAGACCACTCGAGACCCTCACGATCAAGCAACAGTGGTTCTGTGAGCATGAGACATGCAAAACGTGGAGGTCAACAAAGTTTCCTTCAACAGAAGGCATGAAACTTGCGAGCATCCCCCATCTACAGAATACTTCAAGCACAGTGCGATGAGGGCGGACTCAGCCACCCATCAGTAAGATATGTGGATGGTGGAAGAAGTTCATAGATGGCTCTAAGTCTGCAAATCAGTGGTGACCCTTGGCCGTGGTGGTGCAGTTTCCAACCCACAGCCTCGGCATTCTTGTAAACACTTGGCCAATACCTGAAACGCTTATTCAACGCGAAAAGAAACCAGCAACTTCGCAGTGCTGCCACAAACAGTTCCGGGGTGGTAAAACCATAATGAAGAATTTTTCCATATCTCAAAGCTTTGCAAGTATTAGTTGAAGACTGAAATAAATGTGTGAACTCAGCAGTGAACTAGGCCAAAATTCATTTTGGAAGTCTCGGTTCAAAACATTCTTTAAAGAAATAACGGTACTCACGATTTGGAATTGGGTTGAAGATCACCTAGGCTGTAGGTTTGTCGAACGCCTCCAGCGTTCGGCAGTAGTGCTGACGCTTCACTCAAACCTCGTCGGTGGCCGACCCTGTGTAGAGGTGAAGATTTGGTGGATGCGGTAACGCCAAAGGGCTGCTGCGGTGGTTTCAATAGGCCCTCCGAATGGATGGAATTCTGCACAATTAAGGTAAATCAACGTTTGTACGTCTCCCCAATGATCCAACAGCAGGCTGATCTCAACAGGGCATTAAGTTGATCATGTTTGAAAGCTGATCCATTCGTACTTTCATTGGGAAAAAAGTCTCCCAAAAGAGAAGATGAATCGAAGGAGGAAGGGCTGTGATCTGTCAGCGTGAAATGTCACCGCAGAGACACCGACTACCCACCTAGTGCTACTAAAGGAAAGTGGACTACTTCACACCCGGGGCCTTTTATCTACTGATTCCCAAAATGTGAACTGACTCCGCTAGTTTGCAACCAGTCAAGAAGAAAAAACGCCTTGAACAGGAGGAGTCCACTTCGATAAAGGATCAAATGAAGAGCTTAACCATGGTTTAAACCATCAACCTGAAAAGCAGTGGATGAATGCGGAGGATTGGGAGGTTTGGCAAGGATAGGAAGTGGCTCTCCACCACTATCACCACCAACGGGAGTGGTCCTCATCGTTGAGGGTGGGTTCATAACTGCCCGTGGTCGTCGACGCGCGATAGACGGTGAAACTGCATGCGTCTTCGTAGGTGTCGTCACCGACGTCTCCGTTGTCGTCAAGGTGGATATGGCGGAGGTACGTATAGCTTGTGCGAACTCCCTGTATAGTGGAACAAATAAGTTGACCCTGAGTGAAGCGACTCATGCAATCGCATAAAATGAGTTGCTGATCATAACAAAAAACGGTGGTAGTTGAACTTTTAGGTGATCAGAGGGCGTACTCAGAAAAAAAGTGCCCCGGACATCGCTTCAAGATCTATCAATCGTGCAAGGCACAAGATATGTAAGTTTGTAGGTTTAGTAAAAATCACTTTTTCTCACTAACATACCCTCTTGAATTGACTGTAGTGATAGGAGAAGAGGCGATGGGGTGAGAAAATGAGGAGGACTTGGAAGAGGCATCCATGAGACCGGTGGTCGGCAGGGAAAGATTTTGCCAGTCAGGTACCCTCCTGGACTGCCAATAACAATGAAGGAGGTAAACAGAGTTTCAGCGGCATATTTTAAGGAGGAACCACTGTTAAATGAGCATCGCCTAGATCTCTGCGATATAACAGCTATGCTCCTAGCCCTACAGCTCTTCTGATAGTGTAGGAAGGCTTTTGATGAATGACCAAAGCCGATAATAGGCGCCTCATCCAATCAAATTTAAGCTAGAAAAATTTAACCTTCAAAAGTTTCTTTTTTCATCATCCTTTAATGAAGACTCACGTTGACGTTTTGCACCGGGTTTGGTCGTCCGAGGAGGGAAAATGCGAGAGCGGCCACCTGGTAGATGTCTGGTCGCTCTGCTCCCGAGATCGTCAGCATGTAATCTGCGATGGTAACACGACACTCCAATTTTAAGCATTCATAAAACAGCCAAATCTAACGAGATTTTTTTGATGAAGACTGTCATCAACTTACAAGCCAAATTTTGAACGAACGACGTAAAAGTGACATTCTTACTGATGTTTTACTCCACCAACCAGTTATTGGCTCTGCTTTTGGTAACCAACCCGGAAGGAATTTTTGTACCCAAGGCACAGTTTTTCAAAAAAAGGCGGAAATTTTAAAATTATTGCTCTTGTAACAAAGAGACAACTTCCCTGCGTATTGCTTGGAGGACTTTGCATCCAGTTAACAATAATAGAGAAAATAGGGGCTAACAAAAGCAAGGAAACGCTAAAGTATAATAGAAAGTACCATGCTCATTTCCTAAGTAAAAGAATGTACAAGTGCATTTGAGATTAAAGGGGTTCAAAGAGACACTTAGTCTCATCAAACTCGGTTCTACAGATTAGGAGGAAGTACTTTTTATCACTTATCAAAAACTAGTACCTTTGTTGAATAGGCATGACAAACTCAAATTTTTACCAGATGTTCCAACTATCAACTACTTATGAGCCCATTCTCCTAAAAATAAACTCCCTTATTAAAAAGATTTTATAAATCCGGTGATTATTTTAGGACTGGTGGACGGATAATTAGCATTATAAATATTCTGCAAACAAAGGCATGATCTAATCGCACTTGAGGAGGATGTCAAAACAGTGTGTAGCAAGGGTTAAAATATCACTTTGAACAGGTAGTATTCATGGTAAAGATGCACAATATCATTTACCCCAAAATCCGTACTTCTCCGAAAAAACATACTACTATCAAAACTTCAGTATCAAGTACCATTTCCATTCGAAGGACCAAACCAATACCTCTGAAACACCACTTATTTCTCATTTTAGTCGACGAGACGAAGTTAGAGTTCCCTCTAACCGTTCAATGAAGCAGTAGACTGTTGGCGACTCACGCATTAATTTGAGTAGCCGAGAGGAGTAGGAGGTGGCAGCGGATGCAGGCACGGTGTATCGACCGGTTTGGATGGCCAGGGCTGAACCCGACCCAAAAGGAAGGGCAAAGAAGCAGAGGCCGTAGAGGACGCATCCCAGTGCCCAAATATCAGCCGGCGGCCCAACTGCAACACCCGAGTAGAGGTCAACCATTTCAGGTGCCCGGTAGGCTAGGGTGGTGTATCTATAGGGCAGGGAATAAAGGAAATCACTACTGCAGTTTTCAATGAGGGCGATTTCATTAAGAACTAATAATAAATAATAATAATAATACTAATAAAACTCAATCGGAAGCGATTTATAACGCATTGCAGAAGGGAAACAATAACGAGCCGCAGAGTCTTGAAAAAGGTAACGGTAGAAAGATTCGGCATCAAGATATGCGAATTTTTAAATCAATGCCCCTGAGAGCATTGTTAAGGATAGACAAAAGAACATCCTATAACCGTAGAATAGTGAAGAAAAATAATTACAGTCGATCGAACATCAGAGAATTCTTGCGTACATCTTCATGAAGTTTATGCAATCTTGGAGCAAATTCCATCGAAACCTACGGTTGAAGTGAAGATGCCTTTCATATGGATGCAAATGAGTCACGTTGAATTCGTGTCTATACCGAGAGTGTGATTTTAATACCCTCGACTCCAACCGTGGTTATTGCGACTGCCAGCACGTAATTGTAACATCTGAGGGCACCAAGGACGAGAGGAAATGTGACATTTTCTCAACTGCGTTTCACACGTACACACAGATCATCAACCTCAACAACCTCATCGATGCGACGCTCTCACGTTTTCACCTACCTAAGCCCAGCGGCGCTTATGTGCAATGTGCCCTACCTATTTGGATGAGATTGGGTAGTGGATTTTCCCCCGAGACCCTGATGTCTACTATTTTAATATTGTCTTAAGCAGTCTTCTGAGAGAGCATTTGCAGGAGGCTTTTATTCAAGTGCAAGAGCGAATGAACTCGTCGGGAATCAGCAATATTTCCTCATTTTTACCTAAACCTGTGCTATTTGGATTAGTGAGCAGCTAGTTATGCAGTTACGTAGGAGTAGACACAAAAGGACTTCTCCGGGTGTAATTAAAGCAATGCAAATAAACACGGGTAAATCAAAAGTAGAAGAAGGATGTTTGTTTTGATGGTGTGCTTAGCAATGCGGGCACTCAAAGTCCAACAAACGCGGGCGACGAAGCTTTCACAAAAGCAGGAAAGTGAGCACACCTGTACAAATAAATCCGTTGGTACTTACCACCAAAAGAGCGATTTCAGAACTTCATGATAGGAAACACAAAGGGAGCACGACCTAAATTATCCCGTAGCGTACTACTTTGCTTTATTTAACCATTAGACATTTAAACAAGACAATATGAAAAAAGGGCAATTCTTCAGCATCCCAGCTTCAATTATTTTATAGCCCAGAATTTAATGAAAGGAGGGAAAAGGAAGATCCAAATTTCAGTGAATCCCTTCGTTAATGTGTACACTGACGTATCGATACTCCGTGACCTTCAGCTTAACCAGTGAAAAATGACCAGAGGAGGGTGGCTACCCAATGCATCTGATGTAAACTTGATTGAGGAATTAACATTTACCGATGTGTGAGTGAATGACAAGAAGTTGTAACTTTTGATGGTCAAAAGAAAGATGTGCATGCTAAATGGAGAATTAAGGTAAACAAGAACCACACGTGTGCAAAAATTAGCATCACAGAAATTACCACTTAAGACTTGAAGGAGAATAAGAGGGTTACATTAGCAAAGCCACCGAACCCCCTATTCTGCTGTCAAAAACAGACATTTGGTTTCTACACCAATGGATTGAAGCAAGGTGACATTATCCACAAGAGGCAAGTTCGTGAGGTAAAAGAAGGTTTTTTATTGCTGGGAGCAAGGACGAGAGTTGGACAGAGAGAGGCAGGTGGCGAAGCACTAGTGGTTCTTCAAGAGCCAATGAGAGGGCCTATTCACCGGTCACATTCGAGACTAGCAAAAATAAAATGACTTCGTTGCTAGGACAAAGTGGCAAAAACAGCACCAATTGTGTTAAATTGGTGCTGTTTCATTAAGACGTCATTCGAGTCCAGAAAAAAATATGTCCAGTTTTTTGGGCTAAAACAGACGGGGACAGAAAAAAACCCACACAATGAGCTTTGAACGGGCCATCGTGTACACACTGGAGTAACTTTTGATCTGGTTGGACTAGATAAAACTCGCAGGTCGCAGTGAGTTTAACTATTTGTTGTTGATCGCTTTTACATAAGATTTTAGAAAACAAGAAACGATGACAATAACGACATCACTGACAAGCATTATTTGGGTAAGATATATCACGAAGTGACAATAGGAATGCAGATGAAACGGAAATAAGCATCACTAAATTCACAATTTATCGAACCCCAAAGAACCAGTAGAACAACAATCTGGCAAAATGGTTGACTTTTGCTTGAAACTGATTAAGTATTTTACCGTTTCAAATTGGATAGGTAGAAAAGAAGTGCAAAGCAGCATGAGTTCGTAGAAGCACTAGAACAAGCAAAGCAGACGTGATTAACGAAGTAGAAAAGTAGAAAGGGGACGATCTTCCAACCGAAAATGAAATTCAATGGGCCGCGAAATTGCATTTCACTTGGAACGCCAACTGCTAATTTGATGACAGAGAGCTCAAAGCGCGAGAAGTGGGAGAGGAGAAGGGAAGGGGAGGGAAGCAAAGAGAAGTGAAGGCGTAGAGGTAGGAGAGGGAGTATGGGTAGTACACCACCCAACCAAACGTTTAGTTATTTAAACTGCTATTTACTGCATGGATTTGAAGCAAATTTTATCGCATATCAACCGGTCACGTAAAGGACCGGCAAGGAGGAGGGCGAAGATTGGTCAAATCGCAAACAATGAGAGAAGCGATTTCCGCATCACCGTTCCGTCCATATGGCTGCATTAAGGGATGTGGCCACAGTTGGTCGCATCTCACTGCATCTCGTTGCTATCACCTCAGGACCCCCACGCGGCCGCCCACCAAGCAGTTGAGCTCCCCTAAGCACTTAGTCAGAGTGAGGCTCCTGGACAGTGCCTGTGAGTTCATGAGCTTGCCATATCCACTATGTTTGTTGGTGAAAACACTTTGAAGTGCCTATTTCTATCGTTTTTATCCTCTTCTGTCCTGTCAGATATTTCTTGGCATTTTCAGCCGATGCAATCCCCCCCGCACTCACGATGAGGCAACTGTTTGGTCCCTCACGTCGCTATTACAAATAAACGACGCAATTGCCACCACAACGGCATAAAAGGCTTGCCTTTACCTCCACTAAAACAGTAATTCGGCTATTTAAACGAACAACATTGGTGTGGATGGCGGCTGAGTCGTGTGTCTTGATGTGTTTAAGACGAAGCACACGAGCCAGCTTTTCATTCGAAGTCGGGAATTTTGTAGTTGGACAACTTGAGCATGTGCATTCATCTCAGTCGATTGTTTAAGAGGCCGTCAAGTATACTCGTCAACTGTGAAGTCAACTCGTTTTCAAATGCCACACTTTACCAATATGTTAACAGTGACCCCATCCGTTCACTTCCTCTCATATTTTTCTATTCAGTGGGATTTGTTGTATGTATCCTGATAACAGAAGGAGATTCCAATTTGTGGGGCGTCCGTTTTGGCACATGCCAAGATGTCATCCCAGTTGAGGTTGGGCAGTTTCTTGCCAGATTTTCAATCATACCACACCTAACTCAAATTGGTGAGACCCTACCGAACATGGGAGCCAAGTACTCCCAAATTTTCTCCACAAGTCCTTCGTTTAATAGGCTAAACTAGGAGAGAAATTAACAACAAGCATTAAAACGATATTGGGAAGGATAATTAACTTCAAGGTCATACCTATGGAATGATTTGAGGTTTCAGCAAGTGCTCCAAATACAAGAGGACATTCAGCCACCATGTTGAAACAACAGGGATCAAGCATAGGGTTGAGCAGTTAGCCTTCCAGCCCTCATACCAGCGCTATTTATGAATCGCCATTTATAGGAGTATATTTAAAGAATTACAATGGGAATCGTTCGTTTATCGTCGACCCAAAAACACATTTTACAAATTCTTAGCCATTTATACAGCACTGACAGGCGGTAACTAAGGTCTTTAAAATACTTCATTTGCTAAAAGAACCACCATTAATGCACATGGTTTCTTTCCGAGACAAATACCTGGAAACGTCACATTTTTAAGGTTTTTTGCTTCTAGAGGTCCAGCTATGCAAAACATCCCTTAACAGCTTTACTTCAACGGCATTTCTGCCTCCCAACCATGTCTGCTTTCTAGGCGGCTTGTGATTGTGCGATTGTCAAGTGTCAAGACAGGGTGATAACCACTCGAAGCTTGGAGAAATGTCACTGAGAGGGTGCGCGAGATGAAATAGTACATCTCTCTCTATCGTGTAGTTCTTCACAGTGAAGAATGGAGACCTTCCCGCCCTAATGTGAGGCATCCACTCTTGAGTAATTTGTCACCAGAATCGAGTCGTTACAGTCATTTCATGGGTGTTCGCTGTTTAACTTACCTTTACTCGCACCTCCTCTAGCTTCATTACACAACATATCACGCAAAAAATGCTGGGAATGAAATATAAATGGGTCGCTCGTCCAAGCGGACCCCACATTTGCCAGGACCTATTCCAAAGATGTGATAGACTACTCCCCACCGAAATGCACGAGGTACATTACTACCACAAAACTTGAAAGTCCTTCCCGATGTCGCGTGACTCAATCGTGTCACATTGCCTTCCATCTTAAATGTGGTTTCAAATCCCTCCACTACTACTAAGGGGAGCAAAAAAGCTCTGCATCTGTTGTTATTTCTGATTACATAAACAATATTCTATGAAGATTTTCAATCCCTACCATCAAGGATTTTAAACTCCCTAGGCATGACCCTGCTTACATCTAATAACACCTAGAAACACCTACACCTTAGGACACATTTTTCACGCCACACTTTGTCTCGTGTAATCAAACTGCGTTTGTCTTTGTTTCAAAAAGTATCTCGTTCAGTCTGTAGCAATTAAAGGGAACACTGCTATGGAGTAAAACGATATCTATTCCAGGCATACGTTAGTAACCACACGAGAGCCTCAGTTACCACCGCATTTTGCTTGTCACTTTGATGAGGCTGCATCCCGTCGTCGTCGTCATCGTCGTCTAGGTCCTCAACCTTTTAGCTCTTCTCCAAGAAAATAACTACTGTCTTACTATACTGGCGTCTTCTGCGACGACTGAAAGGCGTTAACAGCAACCAATCGAGAATTTGGGTCTTTTAAGACAGACCTCACCCAGATACTTTGAGAAATCATCCAACCAAACATGCAAATGCAACAATTACTGTTTTCAAGCTCAAGTTATGGAAGAATGGTGAAAAGCATCTACTTTTAGAGGCAAAAATGGAGGATCAGAGCCAATATTCACCCAAAGTAGTGGCCACAGAGTGGATAAATAGCAACGTGAAGAGAATGGACAAACCATTTTCACTTCAATAAGACCGAATTCATTGAGGAATTGGCATCCCCTTGACATCTATCATTCTTTTGAACCAAAGATAAGCAAGAGATCTTACCGGACCGTCCGCGATAAAGTGGTCAAGACGTTCAGGAACCAACGCAAAAAAAACGATAATAGCCAGGCTAGAGACCGCACGAAGACATCAAAACGATACAGTAATTAATTGAGTCAAAGGTCCAATCTACCCGTCCACACAGACGTGAAATGTGCGCGCGAACTACAAGGTTTCAGTTCACCGGCTGAAACAAACATTACAGCGGTGTTTGATCAACAGCCCTCGTGATAAGTCACAAACATGGAGATGTGACGGAGTGATGATGCAAAAATCCATGCCTGTTGCAATGGTTACTCATCAAACCAACATACGACGTGGATGTAACAAGATGTTCCATTTGGATTTTAATAGAAATTTTTATGAGTTTAAATTAACTTTAAACACCTAATTTATCCCAAAAATGCACGTCGATTCAAAACAAAGGTTTTTTGACCAATTGAGGCTCTATCAAAATTCTATCTGATGCTGGAATTTTTTTTAATCGGAGACAATTACAGGGGAAGGTAGCCTAAGATTTACTTCCGCTACCAACGTCACTTGTATGTGACAACGTGTTCTTCAATACTTTACGATAAGTAATTGAACCAAAAATTGTTTCAAACAGGTCAGATGAGTTTAAAAAGGAGAAAATAGAAAATGCCTTTCGCCTAGTGCAAATTTTAGATTTTCATCAGCACAACTTTTGCGGGTTGTGATGGTCCATTCTCCCCTGAGACTCGGGTAGACACCGTGTTAGGGGGCTTATCTCCACCGTGACAGTAAATTAAACAAGGCCTCCAGATGCTTAAATATCGTCCAGAGCATTGGTAGCCAAGACTATGACCAGCCATGGAGAATCATACAATAGTCCTTCACATTTTAGAGGTATGGATCCGGAGAGTTTAATTGCACTGGCCCTTCCTCCCCACTGATATAGCGTTCCGTCCATGTCATTTCTGTTAACAGCCCACCAACCCTTCTGCTTATTGATAATTAGGTTCTGTCCACAGCCGTACGTCTTACAATTGTCTACAGGATTGACTCTGAAGCCGTATAACATTGAAGACGGGTGTTAAAATGCGGAATGACAAAGCTGTTTCCAGAAGGCCTCAAGACTTTTCTCCAGACGTATACACTGAAAAATGCTTAGTGAGCTGGCCTGACCTGAACCACTTGGACCACCACCCCCAAAGCAACTGTGAGGGAGATATCAACAAACAAAAATT